>NC_090655.1:231995275-232084448 GCF_040937935.1 Hyperolius riggenbachi | reverse complement strand
TGTACACCACACTGCCTCTTGTACACAGAGAGACACACACTGCCTCGTGTACACAGACAGAGAGAGAGAGAGAGAGGAGAGAGAGAGAGAGAGAGAGAGAGAGAGAGAGAGAGAGAGAGAGAGAGAGAGAGAGAGAGACACACAGACACACTGCCTCGTGTACACAGAAAGACACACTGCCTTGTGTACACAAAAAGACACCACTGCCTCGTGTACACAGAGAGAGAGAGAGAGAGAGAGAGAGAGAGAGAGAGAGACACTGCCTCGTGTACACAGAGAGAGACACACTGCCTCGTGTACACAGAGAGAGACACACTGCCTCGTGCACACAGAGAGAGACACACAATGCCTCTTGTACACAGAGAGAGACACACACTGCCTCTTGTACACCACACTGCCTCTTGTACACAGAGAGACACACACTGCCTCGTGTACAGAGAGAGAGAGAGAGAGAGAGAGAGAGAGAGAGAGAGAGAGAGAGAGAGACACACTGCCTCATGTACACAGAGAGAGACACACTGCCTCATGTACACAGAGAGAGACACACTGCCTCATGTACACAGAGAGAGACACACTGCCTCATGTACACAGAGAGAGACACACACTGCCTCGAGTACACAGAGAGAGACACACTGCCTCGTGCACACAGAGAGAGACACACTGCCTCTTGTACACAGAGAGACACACACTGCCTCTTGTACACAGAGAGACACACACTGCCTCGTGTACACACCACAGAGAGAGAGAGAGAGAGAGAGAGAGAGAGAGAGAGAGAGAGAGAGAGAGAGACACACAGACACACTGCCTCGTGTACACAGAAAGACACACTGCCTTGTGTACACAAAAAGACACACTGCCTCGTGTACAGAGAGAGAGAGAGAGAGAGAGAGAGAGAGAGAGAGAGAGAGAGAGAGAGAGAGAGAGAGAGACACACTGCCTCGTGTACACAGAGAGAGACACACTGCCTCGTGTACACAGAGAGAGACACACTGCCTCGTGCACACAGAGAGAGACACACAATGCCTCTTGTACACAGAGAGAGACACACACTGCCTCTTGGACACCACACTGCCTCTTGTACACAGAGAGACACACACTGCCTCGTGTACAGAGAGAGAGAGAGAGAGAGAGAGAGAGACACACTGCCTCTGTACACAGAGAGAGACACACTGCCTCATGTACACAGAGAGAGACACACTGCCTCATGTACACAGAGAGAGGACACACTGCCTCATGTACACAGAGAGAGACACACTGCCTCTTGTACACAGAGAGAGAGAGAGAGACACACTGCTCGAGTACACAGAGAGAGACACACCTGCCTCGTGCACACAGAGAGAGACACACTGCCTCGTGCACACAGAGAGAGACACACTGCCTCATGTACACAGAGAGAGACACACTGCCTCTTGTACACAGAGAGAGAGAGAGAGAGACACACTGCCTCTTGTACACAGAGAGAGAGAGAGACACACTGCCTCTTGTACACAGAGAGAGAGAGAGACACACTGCCTCGTGCACACAGAGAGAGACACACTGCCTCGTGCACACAGAGAGAGACACTCTGCCTCGTGCACACAGAGAGAGACACACTGCCTCGTGCACACAGAGAGAGACACACTGCCTCGTGCACACAGAGAGAGACACACTGCCTCGTGCACACAGAGAGAGACACACTGCCTCGTGCACACAGAGAGAGACACACTGCCTCGTGCACACAGAGAGAGACACACTGCCTCGTGCACACAGAGAGAGACACACTGCCTCGTGCACACAGAGAGAGACACACTGCCTCGTGCACACAGAGAGAGACACACTGCCTCGTGCACACAGAGAGAGACACACTGCCTCGTGCACACAGAGAGAGACACACTGCCTCTTGTACACAGAGAGAGACACACAATGCCTCTTGTACACCACACTGCCCTCTTGTACACAGAGAGACACACACTGCCTCGTGTACACAGACAGAGAGAGAGAGAGAGAGAGAGAGAGAGAGAGAGAGAGAGACACACAGACACACTGCCTCGTGTACACAGAAAGACACACTGCCTTGTGTACACAAAAAGACACACTGCCTCGTGTACACAGAGAGAGAGAGAGAGAGAGAGAGAGAGACACACTGCCTCGTGTACACAGAGAGAGACACACTGCCTCGTGTACACAGAGAGAGACACACTGCCTCGTGCACACAGAGAGAGACACACAATGCCTCTTGTACACAGAGAGAGACACACACTGCCTCTTGTACACCACACTGCCTCTTGTACACAGAGAGACACACACTGCCTCGTGTACAGAGAGAGAGAGAGAGAGAGAGAGAGAGACACACCTGCCTCATGTACACAGAGAGAGACACACTGCCTCTTGTACACAGAGAGAGAGAGAGAGACACTGCCTCTTGTACACAGAGAGAGAGAGAGAGACACTGCCTCGAGTACACAGAGAGAGACACACTGCCTCGTGCACACAGAGAGAGACACACTGCCTCGTGCACACAGAGAGAGACACACTGCCTCATGTACACAGAGAGAGACACACTGCCTCTTGTACACAGAGAGAGAGAGAGACACACTGCCTCTTGTACACAGAGAGAGAGAGAGACACACTGCCTCTTGTACACAGAGAGAGAGAGAGACACACTGCCTCGTGCACAGAGAGAGAGACAGAGACACACTGCCTCGTGCACACAGAGAGAGACACACTGCCTCGTGCACACAGAGAGAGACACACTGCCTCGTGCACACAGAGAGAGACACACTGCCTCGTGCACACAGAGAGACACACTGCCTCGTGCACACAGAGAGAGACACACTGCCTCGTGCACACAGAGAGAGACACACTGCTCGTGCACACAGAGAGAGACACACTGCCTCGTGCACACAGAGAGAGACACACTGCCTCGTGCACACAGAGAGAGACACACTGCCTCGTGCACACAGAGAGAGACACACTGCCTCGTGCACACAGAGAGAGACACACTGCCTCGTGCACACAGAGAGAGACACACTGCCTCGTGCACACAGATCGAGAGACACACTGCCTCGTGCACACAGAGAGAGACACACTGCCTCGTGCACACAGAGAGAGACACACTGCCTCTTGTACACAGAGAGAGACACACAATGCCTCTTGTACACCACACTGCCTCTTGTACACAGAGAGACACACACTGCCTCGTGTACACAGACAGAGAGAGAGAGAGAGAGAGAGAGAGAGAGAGAGAGAGAGAGAGAGAGAGACACTGCCTCGTGTACACAGAGAGAGACACCTGCCTCGTGTACACAGAGAGACACACTGCCTCGTGTACACACAGAGAGAGAGAGAGAGAGAGAGAGAGAGAGAGAGAGAGACACTGCCTCGTGTACACAGAGAGACACACACTGCCTCGTGTACACACAGAGAGAGAGAGAGAAAGAGAGAGAGACACACTGCCTCGTGTACACAGAGAGAGACACACTGGGCCTCATGTACACAGAGAGAGACACACTGCCTCATGTACACAGAGAGAGACACACTGCCTCATGTACACAGAGAGAGACACACTGCTCATGTACACAGAGAGAGACACACACTGCCTCGAGTACACAGAGAGAGACACACTGCCTCGTGCACACAGAGAGAGACACACTGCCTCTTGTACACAGAGAGAGGACCACACAATGCCTCTGTACACAGAGAGACACACACTGCCTCGTGTACACACAGAGAGAGAGAGAGAGAGAGAGACACAGACACACTGCCTCGTGTACACAGAAAGACACACTGCCTTGTGTACACAAAAAGACACACTGCCTCGTGTACACAGAGAGAGAGAGAGAGCGAGAGAGACCACACTGCTCGTGTACACAGAGAGAGACACACTGCCTCGTGTACACAGAGAGAGACACATTGCTTTACACTCGCAAACAGCTTTACACTCTGTGCCATTAACTCATATCCACTACATCCTCTGAACTGCAACTGAAATGACCAAGGAACTGAAGAAATGGACATCACACTACAGTAGTACAACAAGTAGCTTGCCCTGTGTGTAGAACCAGCTTTTTTGAAGTCCTTTTCACCAAATAAAGGACTGTTAAAGCTTCCTGTTTAGGAAGGTGGCCTCAGATCTCAATCCTACATTAATCTCCGGCACTCTGGAATTCAAACTGGAGCAAGGGGAACAGCCAGCACGGATAAAAAGGTTACATCCGTTCAAAATTCCCCCACACTCCCCTCCCCAATTACAATTAGACAACATGTCATCCAAATAACAAATACACAACATGTCCCCTAAATAAGTTTCCCATTATCTCCCTAAATAACACGACTATGAAGCACATTCCCCAAGCTGGTCAAATGGACACTATGGGGTTGATTCACAAGAGGCCAGTAACATTGGTCACCACACAGCAATGTTACCGGCCTGTACTGAAAAAAGCAATGCCCATTGAACCAACAGCATTACCATAGCAATACACAAACAGTGTACCACCCATTACGGAACTAGCGTAGCATGTGCTACACAACTTCCATACTGTGTGTACACTGTGGGTGAAAAATGCAGCACCTGGTGGGTTAGATTACCTCCTCCTGAGTGCCCTGGTGCTGCTTGTTGTCCTCTAGGTCCCTCCCCAGCATACAAGGAATACAAGCATGTGATTCACATTTCTTAAACTTAGAAATTACTTCTCACTCACTCATGCTCTGTATGTGCTGAAGTGGCATTAAGAATTGCACAGGGATGATAAGCAGTGCCTAATAACAAAGCAGAGATAAAGGAAGACATTTTCTAGCTAGAGAGGATCAGTGAGAGGCCATTTCTTTCAATTTTATTGCAAATAGCAGGCAGCTTTGAACTTAGCAACAAAGAGCATCAGATTTACAAAAGCTCAAGAAACACTTTACAAAACACAGGATTAAAGAATGGAAATTACCACATCAAGTGTAAGTTGGCTTCAAACCACGCTGAGATGGCTTTTGATGCAGAGGGTTGTCGCAGGTCAGTCCTGTGCTGGAGCTGAATGGAGTACAGAGGTACATTTTAGCTAGGAAATCTTACATTACATACACACCTTAAAGGACAACTGTAATGAGAGGGATATGGAGGCTGCCATATTTACTTTTTAAACAATACCAGTTACCTGGTTATCCTGCTGATCCTCTACCTCTAATACTTTTAGCCTGAGACACTGAACAAGCATGCAGCATATCAGGTGTTTCTGACATTATTGTCAGATGTGACAAGATTAGCTGCATGCTTGTTCCTGGTGTGATTCAGACACTACTGCAGAAAAATAGATCAGTAGGACAGCAAGGCAACTGGTATTGTTTAAAAGGAAATAAATATGGCAGCCTCCATATCCCTCTCGTTACAGTTGTCCTTTAATTCACACCTGAAGTAAGAGGGATATGGAGACTGCCACATTTGTTTTCTTATAAACAATGCACATTGCCTGGCTGCCCTGCTGATCCTCTGCCTCTAATACGTTTGGCCACAGGCCCTGAACAAGCATGCAGATCAGGTGCTCAGACTGAAGTGTGACTGGATTAGCTGCATGCTTGTTTCAGGGTGTGATTCAGCCACTACTTTCTATATTTATTTACTTTTATACAATACCAGTTGCCTGGCTGCCCTGCTGATCCTCTGCTTCTAATACTATTAGCCATAGACCTTGAACAAGCATGCAGCAGATCAGGTGTTTCTGACAAAATCTGACTGGATTAGCCACATGCTTGTTTCAGGTATGTGTGATTCAGACACTACGGCAGCTAAAGAAATCAGCAGGACTGCCAGGCAACTGTCATTGTTTAAAAGAAAATAAGTATGGCAGCTTCCAGGGCTGTGGAGTCGGAGTCGTGGAGTCGGGCAATTTTGGGTGCCTGGAGTCGGAGTCGGGAAAAAATGCACCGACTCCGACTCCTAATGAATTTGTAACTGTAATTAAAATAGAAAATATGATAAAATGTTCTATTTCTCACATAATAGTCATTAAAAATAATGTATATATACAGTAATAGCTGTGCTCAGTCCACAAAAATGAAATAAACCAATCAAAATTAGTTACTTGTGCTGCTTCAATAAAGCAGTCCCCGTATTTTTAAGGTCAGATATACATATCTGATTGTGACTGTATATATGATGTGTACACAGGAATCTCTTATATATACTAAATAACATATATGCTGTAAGAATAAAGCCTGATGTGTAGCTGTGTCACTAATAGAGATGGTCAATGAGATGGAAATAATTCTGCATTGATGTTGGTTTATGCAAATGTATGCACTCCCTTTGCTGATGAAATGAAATAATTTGATATGTTGTTAAAATTTGGTTTAATGACTGCAAATTAAAGGGTACCTGAGATGGATGAAAAGTAAAGTTTTATACATACCTGGGGCTTCCTCCAGCCCCCTTCAGGCTAATCAGTCCCTCGCTGTCCTCCACCACCCGGATCTTCTGCTATGAGTCCCGGTAATTCAGCCAGTCAGCGCTGTCCGGCCACATGCTGCTCCCACAGCCAGGAACATTCTGCACCTGCGCAATAGTGCTGCACAGGTGTAGTATGCTCCTGGCGGCGGAGTGTGTGCATGCGCACTACGCCTGACTGGCTCAAGTACCTGGACTCATAGCAGAAGATCCAGGTGGTGGAGGAGGACAACGAGGGACGGATTATCCTGAAGGCGGCTGGAGGAAGCCCCAGGTATGTATAAAACTTTAATTTCATCAGTCTCAGGTTTACTTTGTTACACAGTAGTACTATACTCTACATATGCACTCCCCACAGAGCTGCAGGGAATCCACTGAGAATGCTGTGCACATTGAACACAGAGGTGTTGTCGGTTTACAATCTCCTCATTCCCCTGCAGAGTACCTGCACATCATTCTTACATGTTCCCACACTTACATTGCCTAGGGCCTGATAGATGTTCTTTGTTCCGGTTTGTACCTTTTACAAGTACTCTTACCAAGGACTAGTTTTAGTCTAAAGGGAATAAATATAGTAGTCTACATATCCTTCTCACTTCAGTTGTCTTGTAAAATTCCCAAGCGTTGGCAGTTAAGAGACGAATTTCATGTTGCATACTTTTAATCAACAAAATTGTAATATGCAAATTAGAGGAGTCGGAGAGTCGGAGTCGGTGGAATCCTAAACTGAGGAGTCGGAGCCGGTGGATTTTTGGACCGACTCCACAGTCCTGGCAGCTTCCATATTCTTCTCATTTCAGGTTTTATTAAACGATCTGTCACCCAAATTGCCTTTATAGGCAGGCAATTTTGGGATGATCACTGTACATAAATGCTGTTCCGCTGCCAGCTCTATGGAGAGAGATCAAAGAGCTGCTTCAAAATGATCTTTATTTGAAGTTCGGCAAACAATAGACACCAGGAGACAGCAATCCAACCTGGCAGATCGCCACAGAGGAACTTCAGAGAGGAAAGAAGAAAAAAATATCATGGGACACTAGAGCCTTCTAAAGTCTGGCACACACATTCAGGTTTGATTGGCCAATGTTACCACTTCCATGTAGTATGAGAGCTTCCCTACACAATCTGTTCATAGTGTTCAAAAGTCTGTTGGCACTCATACTATTTGGAAATTGTAAAATTGGTCCGTGATTTGCCAAATCAAAAATTGGATGCGTGTATGCACCTTATAGTCGACCGGAACTCTTGTACAGGACAGAAGGAAAATATAGAGAAATGCACCCTGAATGTATTTAGAGAGTTCAGCCTGTTTAATGCACCCTCATTTGTGTCTAAACAAAAGTCGTGATTTGATCTCTCCCCTGTGTCACATGACTGCCACGGCAGAGATGGCAGATAAGCTCATTAGAAAGCACAGGCTGTTAACAATATGGCTGCTTCCATGAATCAGGAAGTAGAAATGGTGCAGATTTATTTTAGGATTTGTATCAGCTGTAACAAAGAAATGTTTTTTTTTTAAATGCTGTTATTCTGCTGTGTATCTTTTAGAGCAGAGAGGAGGTCTGAGTTCAGGTCCACTTTAACCACTTGCCGACCGCCCACAGCCCATGGGCGGCGGCAAAGTGGATCCCTAAAGGACCGCAATACGCCTTAGGGCGTTGCGTCCTTTTACTATGCCGGGGGAGCGATCGCGTCATTGATGACGCGCGCTTCCCCCCGGCAACTGGCTCCGCCCACCCGCCGCAACATCCCGCCGGCCTTACGGAAGCGCCGGCGGGATGTTAACCCCGCGATCGCCGCTACAAAGTGTATAATACACTTTGTAATGTATACAAAGTGTATTATACAAGCTTCCTCCTGCCCTGGTGGTCCCAGTGTCCGAGGGACCACCAGGGCAGGCTGCAGCCACCCTAGTCTGCACCCAAACACACTGATCTGCCCCCCCCCCCGCCCACAGCACCCCTCAGACCCCCCCTGCCCACCCCCCAGACCCCTGTTTGCACCCAATCACCCCCCTAATAACCCATCAATCACTCCCTGTCACTATCTGTCAACGCTATTTTTTTTTTTATCCCCCCCCCTGCCCCCTCCTGATCACCCCCCCCCCCACCCCTCAGATTCTCCCCAGACCCCCCCCCCCCCCCGTGTACTGTATGCATCTATCCCCCCTGATCACCTGTCAATCACCTGTCAATCACCCATCAATCACCCCCTGTCACTGCCACCCAACAATCAGCCCCTAACCTGCCCCGTGCGGGCAATCTGATCACCCACCCACACCAATAGATCGCCCGCAGATCCGACATCAGATCACCTCCCAAATCCATTGTTTACAACTATTCTCTCCTCTAAACACCCACTAATTACCCATCAATCACCCATCAATCACCCCCTATCACCACCTGTCACTTTTCCCTATCAGATCAGACCCTAATCTGCCCCTTGCGGGCACCCAATCACCCGCCAACACGCTCAGATTGCCCTCTGACCCCCCCTTATCAATTCACCAGTGCATTAATTACATCTGTTCTTCCCTGTAATAACCCACTGATCACCTGTCAATCACCTGCCAATCACCACCCTGCTTATGACCGGTTCCACAAAATTCGGCCCCTCATAGACCACCTGTCATCAAAATTTGCAGATGCTTATACCCCTGAACAGTCATTTTGAGACATTTGGTTTCCAGACTACTCACGGTTTTGGGCCCGTAAAATGCCAGGGCGGTATAGGAACCCCACAAGTGACCCCATTTTAGAAAAAAAGACACCCCAAGGTATTCTGTTAGGTGTATGATGAGTTCATAGAAGATTTTATTTTTTGTCAAAAGTTAGCGGAAATTGATTTTTTTTTGGTTTTTTTTCACAAAGTGTCATTTTTCACTAAGTTGTGACAAAAAATAAAATCTTCTATGACCTCGCCATACTCCTAACGGAATACCTTGGGGTGTCTTCTTTCTAAAATGGGGTCACTTGTGGGGTTCCTATACTGCCCTGGCATTTTAGGGGCCCTAAACCGTGAGGAGTAGTCTAGAAAACCAATGCCTCAAAATGACCTGTGAATAGGACGTTAGGCCCCTTAGCGCACCTAGGCTGCAAAAAAAGTGTCACACGTGGTATCGCCGTACTCAGGAGAAGTAGTATAATGTGTTTTGGGGTGTATTTTTACACATACCCATGCTGGGTGGGAGAAATCTCTCTGTAAATGGACAATTGTGTGTAAAAAAAAAAATCAAACAATTGTCATGTACAGAGATATTTCTCCCACCCAGCATGGGTATGTGTAAAAATACACCACAAAACACATTATACTACTTCTCCTGAGTACGGCGGTACCACATGTGTGGCACTTTTTTGCACCCTAAGTGCGCTAAGGGGCCCAAAGTCCAATGAGTACCTTTAGGATTTCACAGGTCATTTTGCGACATTTGGTTTCATTGTCTCAACAAATGTCTCAAAATGACCTGTGAAATCCTAAAGGTACTCATTGGACTTTGGGCCCCTTAGCACAGTTAGGGTGCAAAAAAGTGCCACACATATCGCCGTACTCAGGAGAAGTAGTATAATGTGTTTTGGGGTGCATTTTTACACATACCCATGCTGA
This sequence comes from Hyperolius riggenbachi, assembly GCF_040937935.1. Lineage (NCBI taxonomy): Eukaryota > Metazoa > Chordata > Amphibia > Anura > Hyperoliidae > Hyperolius > Hyperolius riggenbachi. The sequence continues at coordinate 232,074,433 of NC_090655.1, read as the reverse complement.
GTGGGAGAAATATCTCTGTAAATGGACAATTGTGTGTAAAAAAAATAAAAAAATTGTCATTTACAGAGATATTTCTCCCACCCAGCATGGGTATGTGTAAAAATACACCCTAAAACACATTACACTACTCCTCCTGAGTACGGCAATACCACATGTGTGGCACTTTTTTGCAGCCTAACTGCGCTAAGGGGCCCAAAGTCCAATGAGCACCTTTAGGCTTTACAGGGGTGCTTACAATTTAGCACCCCCCAAAATGCCAGGACAGTAAACACACCCCACAAATGACCCCATTTTGGAAAGTAGACCCTTCAAGGTATTCAGAGAGGGGCATGGTGAGTCCGTGGCAGATTTCATTTTTTTTTGTTGCAAGTCAGAAGAAATGGAAACTTTTTTTTTTTTTTTTGTCACAAAGTGTCATTTTCCGCTAACTTGTGACAAAAAATAAAATCTTCTATGAACTCACCATGCCTCTCAGTGAATACTTTGGGATGTCTTCTTTCCAAAATGGGGTCATTTGGGGGGGTATTTATACTATCCTGGAATTTTAGCTCCTCATGAAACCTGACAGGTGGGCAGAAAAGTCAGAGATGCTTCAAAATGGGAAAATTCACTTTTGGCACCATAGTTTGTAAACGCTATAACTTTTACCCAATCCAATAAATATACACTGAATGTTTTTTTTTTATCAAAGACATGTAGCAGAATAACTTTCGCGCTCAAATGTATAGGAAATTTTACTTTATTTGAAAAATGTCAGCACAGAAAGTAAAAAAAGTCATTTTTTTGACAAAATTCATGTCTTTTTTGATGATTATAATAAAAAGTAAAACTCGCAGCAGCAATCAAATAGCACCAAAAGAAAGCTGTATTAGTGAGAAGAAAAGGAGGTAAAATTCATTTAGGTGGTAGGTTGTATGACCGAGCAATAAACCGTGAAAGCTGCAGTGGTCTGAATAGAGAAAAAGGCTCTGGTTCTTAAGGGGTAGAAAGACTGTGGTCCTCAAGTGGTTAAAGAATAACCGAGGCGAGTCAAAAACACTAGCTTTACTACCTGGGGCTTCTTCCAGCCCCAGAGGTCACGTCTGTCCCTCACTGTCTTCTCTCTGTTCCTGCTGACAGGCTCTGAAGTATAGCCAACCCCCAACGGGTCAGCGTCTTCTGCACATGTGCAGGCAACATCAGGCGCATACTGGGCTTGTACAGTAGTACTGCACAAGCGCAATGCAGTCCCAGTGACGTGAGTGTTGAAGGCACATGGCCTCGCAGAGGACGCTGACCCGCTGGGCGTTGGCAATACTTCCATGCCTGCCGGTGGGACCAGAGAGAAGACTGGAGCTGCAAGGAGGGCCAGATGTGACCTCTGGGGGCTGGGAAAAGCCCCAGGTAAATAAAGTTAGTTGTTTTTTTTATTCACCTCAGATATTCTTTAACCTGCTGGGCGGTCTGGACGAGCTCAGCTCGTCCAGTACCGCCGGAGCCTGCCGCTCAGGCCCTGCTGGGCCGATTTGGCTCAAATAAAAAGCAGCACACGCAGCCGGCACTTTGCCAGCCGCGTGTGCTGCCTGATCGCCGCCGCTCTGCGGCGATCCGCCGCGAGCAGCGGCGAAAGAGGGTCCCCCCAGCCGCCTGAGCCCAGCGTAGCCAGAAGAAAAAGTTCCGGCCAGCGCTAAGGGCTGGATCGGAGGCGGCTGACGTCAGGACGTCGGCTGACGTCGATGACGTCACTCCGCTCGTCGCTATGGCGACGATGTAAGCAAAACAAGGAAGGCCGCTCATTGCGGCCTTCCTTGTTTATTCTGGGCGCCGGAGGCGATCGGAAGAACGCCTCCGGAGCGCCCTCTAGTGGGCTTTCATGCAGCCAACTTTCAGTTGGCTGCATGAAATAGTTTTTTTTTAATTAAAAAAAAACCCTCCCGCAGCCTGCCTGGCGATCTTAATAGAACGCCAGGCAGGTTAAGTCAGGGATGTACAACTCCAGTCCTTAAGGGCCGTGGTCCTCACACATTTTTGCCACAGCTCAAATTAATCGATGGGACTGAATCAGTAAAGGTGTGGTTTATCTAAAAGAACACATTTTCTGTCCATCCTAAACACTGACATGGATATGGTCCTCAAGGAGTTGAACATCCCTCTTTTAAGTGCAGGAGTATATATGTAAACACTGGGAGAGTGGTTTGATCCCATACTACACTCAAATTGGGTGGCCCAATTGCAACTACATTTTGCACTTGTGGAGAAAACCTGTCTCCACTCAGGTCTTTTACTCACACTCAGATTTGCAAGTTGGGATTGGTGGTAAACAATGGGGAAGGTAAGGAGAGGGAAGGGGATCAACTGCAAATTATATGAAAAGCTATATTTTTGAGCCATCCAGATAGTATAGAATATAAGAGATCTTCATACTGGTGTGTAGTGATGGTCAGGTCTACGACAACTCAAGGATAAGCATGTGATCAGTTTGGTCAGGTGATAGAGATGCAATTATATTAGACCACTTCATATTTGAAGCTGAAACAGTTGCTCACAAGGAAGGTCCTGAAATGTGTACATTGCTTTATCCTTCCATATTGAATCTGGGCATCATCTAATCTTCTAGCTGGAGGGGGGGGGGGGGGGGTTGGGCGCTGCTTCACTACATCAACCTAGTGACTGGCTGGGGGGAGGAGGAGAGCTTCACTGCATCAACTGGACAGTGACAGGATGGGAGGTGGGTATCATCACATCTCCTAGCCAGCAGAAGTTGGAACTGGTGGGGTGGGCAACATCCCATCTCCTGGCCAGTATGGGTCGGCGGTGGGCATCATCGCTTCCCCTGGCCAGTAGAAGTTGGAACTGGTGGTGGGCACCATCTCATTCCCTGGGTTGGAGATGGGCATCATCCCATCTCATCTCCAGTGGGGGGATTTGGAGGTGGGCATCATCGCATCTCCTGGACAGTACAAATTTGAGGTGGTGAGGTGGGCACCATCCCAACTCCTGGCCAGTACAGGCTGGGAGTGAGGCTGGTGGGCATAATCCCATGTAAATGCAAACGCAACAAACTCCCAAGATGCTGCATGCAGTGTTGGGGAAAACTCGATCGACCACAATGCTTGACCAAACAACGGCAAACAGCAGTAAATGTGAGATAAACACTCCCATTCATCTGAATTGTGACATTGTAGATCCCTAGTGCTAAACACCAGGGACAGTAGCCAGCAGCCATCTATGTGAACCAGCTCCTAGGCTACAGCAGAGTGATGGGCAGTGTTCTCCCCAGGCTGTTTTTTGGTGAGCACCCGGCTGTCATCGGCTCACCTCCTCCTATGCTGTAAGCAGAGTTGCACACAGAAGCACCGGCCCTGTATTCTCTCATCTTGCTCCACCTGGCTACTTTTTCATGCCACCCGGCTACTATTTCATGCCACCCGGCTGGAAAAAATATCTGGGGAGAACACTGATGGGTAATGTTGCTATCAGGGCTATGGAGTCAGTACAAAAATCATTCGACTCTTCACTTTATGAAGCCACCAACTCCAGGTACCCAAAATTGCTCCAACTCCTCAACTCCGACTCCACAACCCTTGCAGGGCTATGGGGGGTACAAAAACCACTGACTCAGGTACCCAAAGATTGATCTGACTCTGACTCTACAGCCCTGGTTGCAGAGGAAGCATGATTATATGGTGCACGAAGGAGTAGCTTTCATCATCTAGGTAAGGAGTGGAACATTGCAGGTGGCCTTTTTTGTCACATAAATGATCTGCTCTGCTGAACCTTTGAGGAACCCTGTGGGACACCTGTAGACTTATTGTCTTGTTGCCAAGAATCAAGCATAACTGCTAAAGACAGGTAGAACTGTGCCCTTTGGTGGGGTCACTGTAGCTAAAGATCCATCATTGTCAATAAAAATTAGGGGACGTTGGGGGGACACCTGTACACTTTGGCCAAATGTCATCTAGCGTGTGATCCTAGCTTTCCCCAAATGTCTCAATGTCCGTACTCACTTGCAAAAGACCCCAAACTACCTGAGCAATAGACCTCAGCTTTCACCTGAGCAGTGTGCTCTATTCTATGGACAAGTGAAAGTCAGTTCCCAGCCCCTGGAATTCATCCACAGTTTTCCAGCACGCCTAATTACTAAAAAGCTTTGCCTACTAGGTGAACTAAACTGCAAGTGTTCACTTTACCGATGTACATGTATGCACTATATATGTACATGCTACTTATGTAATGATCTAACCTTTCATACAAACCGATTAAAAATCCAACACCTCCTAAACATCCCTGACCCCCTATCCTAACAATACTCACGTATCTGTACAGAGAGGAGATTCATCAAAACACAGAAAAACTGGAGTTGTCCTGGTAACTATTTCGACCCTCTGTGTCCAGTTAATGTGGCCATACACTAATAGATGGCCACCATCTCATCTGAAAAGGATCAAATCCTACACACTAGGCATAGATCTCCACCTATCTGCCAGTAATTGTCTTCTCCGGAGCAGTGCTTTTCAGCGCTGCTACCTTTGGGCGCAGCCAGCGCCGCCATAGACTGTAATGGGAATCAGTCTATAGCGGCGCTCAGTGAGGAAGGTCGGCTCCGTCAGAAGACGGAGCCGAAGTTGCTTAACCTCCTCGGCGTTCTATTGAGATCGCCAGGGAGGCTGCGGGAGGGTTTTTTTTTAATTAAAAAAAAACTATTTCATGCAGCCAACTGAAAGTTGGCTGCATGAAAGCCCACTAGAGGGCGCTCCGGAGGCGTTCTTCCGATCGCCTCCGGCGCCCATAATAAACAAGGAAGGCCGCAATGAGCGGCCTTCCTTGTTTTGCTTAGATCGTCGCCATGGCGACGAGCGGAGTGACGTCATGGACGTCAGCCGACGTCCTGACGTCAGCCGCCTCCGATCCAGCCCTTAGCGCTGGCCGGAACTTTTTGTTCCGGCTGCGCAGGGCTCAGGCGGCTAGGGGGGCCCTCTTTCGCCGCTGCTCGCGGCGAATCGCCGCAGAGCGGCGGCGATCAGGCAGCACACGCGGCTGGCAAAGTGCCGGCTGCGTGTGCTGCACTTTATTTGATAAAAATCGGCCCAGCAGGGCCTGAGCGGCAGCCTCCGGCGGTGATGGACGAGCTGAGCTCGTCCATACCGCTCAGGAGGTTAAAAAACACAATAATTCAGCCTCCAGCAATCGCTGGAAGCCGAATTATTTCATTCCCCCACTATCCATGGCGGCCTGGAGGGGGAATAGTAATTAAAACGCCCCGGACTTGTGCAGAAGCAGGACCAGCCATATAACAGATGGGCGTACATTTGAATACGGCGCTGGTAGACTTGGGCGCAGGATCCAGCTGTTAAATGGCTGGTCCTGCTTCTGCACAAGTCCGGGGCGTTTTAATTACTATTCCCCCTCCAGGCCGACATGGATAGTGGGGGAATGAAATAATTCGGCTTCCAGCGATTGCTGGAGGCCGAATTATTGTGTTTTTTAAACAACTTCGGCTCCGTCTTCTGACGGAGCCGACCTTCCTCACTGAGCGCCGCTATAGACTGATTCCTATTACAGTCTATGGCGGCGCTGGCTGCGCCCAAAGCTAGCAGCGCTGAAAAGCACTGCTCCGAACAGATGGATCCTGCGCCCAAGTGTGCCAGCGCCAAATTCACATGTACGCGTCTTCTCTCCTCTGCCAGGCACTCTTCTATGTCACGGGATAATAAACACGAGGCCTCGTGTTAGGACTCTAGTGTTTTTCACATGACACAGGCATCACGGGAGAGAAGAGACAGAAAGGACCGCCCAGCAGTATTGCTGCGAATACATTGGTCATCCTGTAATCAAGTGCTAGCACCGCACTCCCGTCCCAACGATCGAGCATTATCTTCCTCCCAGCGTGATTCCAGACAGAAATCGATTAGGCATTGATTTCTAGCAAATTCAGCCAGATATTGATGGGAGGCATCAATTAGTGCATGGCTGCCTTTAGTAGACAGTAGTAACTATGGCTCTACTTTACTATTGGGAGGAAGGGGGCAATAAGGTATCTCTTCAGACTGATCTTTTCTTTTCTAAAAAAAAAAAACAAAAAAAACCTGCTGCATTGTGGGAGACCTCATATGCACACTCCAACCTGAGTAATCACAAATACCTGCAAGAAGGCAACATTTGTGCATAGTGTTTTTAGTAAGAGGGCTTTTTGGTTCTTTTTAGCCCCTTACACACTAACCATGAGCTTGCTGGGCAATCTGTAACCATAAACATGGAAAGAGTCGTGACCTGCAGACAGTGCTTTCCTCTCTGCGTGGACTGAGGAGAGGTTCACAGCTACTATGTGGTCTTACTGCTAGCTGTGTCCCTGTTTCAGGAGAATTCCCACCACCCCTCGGGCTGGTAGCATAGATTCCTCTGGATCTAATGTGAGGTCGGATGTCACCAGGATAGCAAATAAGGAACAACAATAATTCCAGCTCTCCCCCATCTACAATGACTTCTGTTCCACTTCTGTTTCAGCTATTTTCCCAAGAAGGATGACGTACTTCTAACGGGAATCACATGTGCTGGCATAATAGACATATAGATTTATTATCATCATAGAAATAATCAATCTTCCTACCTCCTCTGCTGCCAGTCTCAGCAATGTCTCCTCTCTACTTCCTCCAACTCTATAGCTCTGTCTTCCGCCGTTATAGTTGAGACTACCACCTAGTGGAGAATAGCGGAACTGCAGCTGTCATTAAATTGTCTTTTGCTATGTTTCTTCCCTCATTCTAGGACAACTGAAGCGAGAGCGACATGGAGGCTGCCATGTTTATTTACTTTTAAGCAATACCAGTTCCATGGCTATCCTGCTGATCCTCTGCTTCTAACACTTTTAGCCATAGACCCTGAACAAGCATGCAGCAGATCAGATGTTTCTCACATTGGGCTCTATTCACAATAACATGTGCGGTAACTTTTTTGGGGTGAAAAATTACCTCCAGTGATAATTACCGACTTTTTTGAAATTGAAAATTTAGTGAAATTTTTCACTAAAAATTTACTAAGTGTGATAAATGTTTGATAAAAGTGCTGTAAAACAGGTGATAAAACAAGCGATAAAAGAGGTGATAAAACAGTCAGTAATATCTAGGAAATAAAGCTTGTTTGACCACTGTAGGGCAGCCCATATACTTGCCACCCATTACACAGAGACGACCCAGGAAAGCCTGTCACATTTAAAGTGGGACCTAAACTCTTGCGCAGGACAGAAGGAAAACGTATAGAAATGCACCCCGTATGTATATAATTTAGCCTGTCTAATTCCCCCTCATCTGTGAATAATCACAACTGTAATTTGAGCTCTCAGCTGTGCCAGCTGGCTGCCTCAGCAGAGCAGCTAATTTGTAAACACAAGATGTTAGGGTTAATGTCTGCTTCCATGAAAGCAGGAATTACACACTGGGGATTTTTTGTTAGATTTGTATCAGCTGTAACAAAGAAATGTTTTTCTTCAAAGGTTATTATGCGGTTGCTTATCTTTTAGAGCAGAGAGGATAAAATCATCTAAAGACTGTATGAGGTCTGAAAGTGTGCCTTGAGATTAGACACATTCGTCTTCTCTGCCTTCTGTGTAAAATTGAAATAAACTCGAGCAAACAAAGCTCAAAAGGCTCCATCCTAAAGGCCAACAGCAGAGAAGTGAAAATTATCACCTACCATTTGTAGGTGATAAGAAAAATCCTTAATTAACACCAACTATTCAATTGAGGATCTCAAATTGGCGATAAATTTTGAGGTAATTACCACACTTTTACCGCAAGAGGTAATTTAGGGAGAAAAAGTAGTAGCAGTAGGGTATTGTACCGTGTTAGCCATCAGTAAGGGCTGGTGCACACCGAGCGGCTTTTTGGGCGTTTTCAGATCCGCTTGCGGCTGCGGATCTGCTTGGTCAATGTATCTCAATGGGGTGGTGCACACCAGAGCGGGGGGCGTTTTGCAGAAATGAAAAATGCCTGGGTGAGGCATTTTTTGGATTGCGGGTGCGTTTCTGCCTCAATGTTAAGTATAGGAAAAACGCAAACCGCTCTGAAAAACGGCACTTCAGAGCGGTTTTGCAGGCGTTTTTGTTACAGAAGCTGTTCAGTAACAGCTTTACTGTAACAATATATGAAATCTACTATACTGAAAACCGCAGCAGCAATCCGCAAAACGCTAGCAAAACGCCTCATAAAAATAAAAAAAAGCGTTTAAAAATCTGCTAGCATTTTGCGGATCTGCTAGCGGGTTTTGGTGTGCACCAGCCCTTCAAGCATACCTCCCAACTTTATGAGACTAGAAAGAGGGACACTTAAGCCACGCCCCTGCCACACTCCTGATCATGCCCCCGTCACACCCCTAGTCACACATATAAAGATGTCATAAGAAAAATATGTTGTTTTATAATTCAAACCACACTTGTCCTTTCTATACTGGTTCATTTTCCTTCCTATTAGCATTTGAAAATTAGTAATATATCAATTTAAAGGATGGGAATAAAGTTTATAGTCAAACACATTTTTAGTAGAGAAATACATATATTTATATAGAAAGAGGGACACAGTCCTGAAAGAGGGACAAATGAGGAGGAAAGAGGGACAGGGCTCCCAAAGAGGGACAGGGCTCCCAAAAAGGGACAGTTAGGAGATATGGTAAAAGCAAGAACTTCTTGCTTTTAGGTAGGGTTGAGCCAAAATTTTCGAAATTTCGCATTACTATAATTACGCATGCGAAATTTGCTATTACTGCGCGAAATGACGGTAGCGTAATTGCCATTAAAATCGTAATTGATAATACCGTAAGCGTAATTTTTAACGCGTAATTTCGTGTTTCGTTCATAACGTAATTTCGCGTTAAACCATAACGTAATTTCGCATTTCTTTGTAATTTCGCGAATTTCATAATTACTTGTTAGCTATAAAAAGAAGGAAGCCTTTTCTCTGTCCACAGCAAAAACAGAGCCGCTTGAGGTATGCTAAAGCACATTTGGACAAGCCAGCTTCATTTTGGAATAAGGTGCTGTGGACTGCTGAAACTAAAATTGAGTTATTTGGGCATAACAAGGAGCATTATTCGTGGAGGAAAAACAACACAGCATTCCGTAACGCGAAAACTAAGCGAAAATTAACGCTTACAGTAATATGAACTATCGCGAAATTACGTTATGTAACTACGCTTACAAACGGTTGCATGCAAGGCAAACGTAATTTCGCGATACCCACTGTAATGCGAAAATTACGCGAAAATTACGCTTACGCGGAATTTCGCGAAATCCTTCTCCTTTACGATTATATACTTACGGCCATAATCGTACTTACACTAATAACGCGAAATTTCGCGAAATCGTAATTAAGTCATTACGCTCATAGAAAACGATAGTGAATTTCAAAATGGAGATATTTTGGTCGGTATTTATCACTACCTAAATTACCTCACAACTCCGTTAATAGAGCCCATTATTGTCAAATCTGACAAGGTTAGCTGCATGCTTGTCTCTGGTGTTATTCAGACACTACTGCAGCCAAATAGACCAGCAGAGCTGCCAGGCAACTGGTATTGCTTAAAAGGAAATAAATATGGCATCCTTCTCACTTCAGTTGTCCTTTCAGTAAGTAATACCCAGGGCCAGACATCTTATGGTGACCCAGAACCACTAGGACGGTGTTAAAATTGAATTATGTTTTAAGAAGCCTTTTTGGTTTCTTTTAGCCAAATGTTGTTTCCCATGATGCTTCACTCCCGAATATGCAATTTATCTCTTTGGCCTGGTGCACCCCAAAAACCGCTAGCAGATCCGCAAAATGCTAGCAGATTTTAAAACGCTTTTTCTTATTTTTCTGTAGCGTTTCAGCTAGCATTTTGCTGTTTTGTGAAGCGTTTTTGGTGTAGTAGATTTCATGTATTGTTACAGTAAAGCTATTACTGAACAGCTACTGTAACAAAAAACGCCTCGCAAACTGCTCTGAGGGCCCGTTCACACCTAAGCGGGAATCACACGATTCCCGCTCACGGGAAACCGCTAGCGGTTCTGCAAGAACCGCTACACAATGTAGCGAGTGGCAGTGTTCTCACTGCCGCGGTTGCGGTTAGCGATAACCGCAACCGCGCTACATGCAGCGGTTTGCCGGCGACGAGCGTTCCGCGATTTGCGATCGTGATTAGCGTGCATAGCACGCTAATCGCGATCGCTCCAAAACCGCCGCAGTGTGCAGTGATCCGTGCTAATCGCGGGAAAATCACTCCCGCAACCGGCGTTCTGCGATTTTAAGTGTGAACGTGCCGTTTTTCAGAGCGGTTTGCGTTTTTCCTATACTTAACATTGAGGCAGAAACGCATCCGCAATCCAAAATCTGCAGCAGCCCGGGAGTATGCGTTTCTGCAAAACGCCTCCCGCTCTGGTGTGCACCAGCCAGGGGCGGCGCCAGGGGGGTGCAAGGGGGTGCTCGAGCACCCCCTAGAATTGTCCAAGCACCCCCAAAGCACCCCCTGGAGTGAACTGACTTCAGGCGTCTAAAAGACGCCAAGTCAGTTCACACAGCGGCAGCACGGAGCAGCAGGCAGGGCTACGGTAAGATGGCCGCCCGGAGCCCTGTTCTGCAGACTTCGAGTCTGCAGTGCATGGCTTCGGGCGGCCATTTTCCCGTAGCCCTGCTCTCTGCATGCAGGCAGGAAGTCTCGTCGTGACGTCGGGAAGGAAGAGGATCGTGGGCGCGCGGGCGCTGCGCGCCACAATGAGGTCGGGACTCGGGACAGGAGGTCGGGAAAGAAGGTCTTCTGGCTGTAGGTGAGTAAATGGGTTTTTCTTTTCTTTTTCAGGTGATGCTGATTGTGCATATTGGGGTCATATCTGCTACGGATTGTGCATATTGGGGTCATATCTGCTACGGATTGTGCATATTGGGGTCATATCTGCTACGGATTGTGCATATTGGGGTCATATCTGCTACGGATTGTGCATATTGGGGTCATATTATCTGCTACGGATTGTGCATATTGGGGTCATTTCTGCTACCGATTGTGCATATTGGGGTCATTTCTGCTACCGATTGTGCATATTGGGGTCATTTCTGCTACCGATTGTGCATATTGGGGTCATTTCTGCTACCGATTGTGCATATTGGGGTCATATCTGCTACGGATTGTGCATATTGGAGTCATATCTGCTACCGATTGTGCATATTGGCGTCATATCTGCTACCGATTGTGCATATTGGGGTCATATCTGCTACCGATTGTGCATATTGGGGTCATATCTGCTACCGATTGTGCATATTGGGGTCATATCTGCTACCGATTGTGCATATTGGGGCCATATCTGATAACGATTGTGCATATTGGGACCATATCTGCCACCGATTGTGCATATTGGGACCATATCTGCCACCGATTGTGCATATTGGGACCATATCTGCTACCGATTGTGCATATTGGGACCATATCTGCCACCGATTGTGCATATTGGGACCATATCTGCTACCGATTGTGCATATTGGGACCATATCTGCCACCGATTGTGCATATTGGGACCATATCTGCTACCGATTGTGCATATTGGGACCATATCTGCTACCGATTGTGCATATTGGGACCATATCTGCTACCGATTGTGCATATTGGGACCATATCTGCTACCGATTGTGCATATTGGGACCATATCTGCTACCGATTGTGCATATTGGGACCATATCTGCTACCGATTGTGCATATTGGGACCATATCTGCTACCGATTGTGCATATTGGGGTCATATCTGCTACCGATTGTGCATATTGGGGTCATATCTGCTACCGATTGTGCATATTGGGGTCATATCTGCTACCGATTGTGCATATTGGGGTCATATCTGCTACCGATTGTGCATATTGGGGTCATATCTGCTACCGATTGTGCATATTGGGGTCATATCTGCTACCGATTGTGCATATTGGAGCCATATCTGATAACAATTGTGCATATTGGGGTCATTGGACGTGTTTTTTGTTAAAATCTGCTCACATTACGTGTATTTTCTTGAGAAAACCTGCACAATTATGTGAATTTTCTGGGAAAAGGGTCACCAAAACTTGGGCCCTCTGTCTTTGCGTTGCACTTTTAAAGGGAACCCGAGGTGAGAATAATATTGAGGCTGCCATATTTATCTCCCTTTAAGCAATACCAGTTGCCTGGCTGCCGTGCTGGTCCTCTGCCTCTTATTCTTTCAACCATAGACCCTGAACAAGCATGCAGCAGGTCAGGGGTTTCTGACAATATTGTCAGAACTGACAAGATTAGCTGCATGGCTTGTTTCTGGTGTAATTCAGTTCACTACTACAGCCAAATAGATCAGCAGGGCTGCCAGGCAACTAGTATTGTTTAAAAGGAAATAAATATGGCAGCCACCATATCACTCTCACCCTGGGTTCACTTTAAATTACAGTTAGCCCCGCCCTCATCCGGTCATGACCACGCCCATTTTATCGCCGCGGCGCGCTTAGCGCGCCGCAGGTTGTAGCCACACCCATTTTTTGCCGCAGGCGCGCTAAGCGCGCCGCAGGTCGTCAGCTCCCTCGGAAATTGGTCCAGCACCTGCATAGCACCCCCTAAAAAAATTTCCTGGAGCCGCCACTGGCACCAGGCCGTTGAAATACATTACCCTAGCGGATCCGCACCCGCAAGCAGATCGCAAACCGCAGCAGAACCGCTCTGGTGTGCACTAGGCCTATATGCCCCAGAACCAAGGCTGCACATCCAGAACCGCTGGTGTATAGTGTGCCTGTAGCTAATACATTTTACAGAGCCACATCAATCAATTTACATTTCTCATTATATAAAGGTGCCTACTCAAATTGACTGACATTACCAATCAGACGTGATGGGTTCTTGCTGGTTAATCGGGGATGAGGGTGTGGCAGTATCTATGCAGGGGGCTTAGATCCAGGGATGCATCCCCCCCTAATGCTGCTCTACCCAGTGCCACAGGGAATCAGGCTGCATGCAGTCCACCTATCATCTGTTACAGGCACACCCAAATGTCACCTGTGAGTGAAACTCTTTTATCCCAGTTTGTCATTCTTGCAGGTGGATATCATATATTCATTGCTGAACTGATCACTGGACTGTTTGTGCGAGTACGAGCGCATACCAGCAGGTGATTGGTTTGAGTGGACGTTACACATTACCTTCTCCCGGCCGTATGACATGTCCTCTTTAATGCAGCTCATTGCCTCTCAACCAATCACCATGTGGCTTCTGTCCCTGGTACATGGCATGAAGAGACTGGAGCCACAAGGTGATTGGTTGTACAGCACAGCGATGAGCTACACTGAAAAGGATTTAGGCCAGTTTTACACCTGGCATGTGCTTTTGGGGTGAGATGCCCTGCCCTGCCCCATCGCATTGCACCGCAACTCACAAAATGCCTAACATAGAACACTGCGGCAGATTGTGCCGACAGGGTCATATACATAGATCCCCCACACGCTACCCATCGCCCAGTGACGTAATCCCTGCTGGACATGAAGTACGTCACTGGGATTCCTGGGTTTTCCCATCATTCCGCGCATGCACCAACACATTCTAAGGTGCTGTGAAAATAAATATTTTACTAACAAATAACATGGACAATCGAGGAGGGCATTATGGATAATATATAACACGCTTTGTAATATGTATATGTACAGTAACAGTACGTGAGGCAATAAAGTACTGCAATATCAAGAAACAATAGGGGAGAGGGGGTCACTTGTATGGGTGAACGTAGCAGATAACCCATCAGAGGAAATCTCCAGCATGTTTCAACCACTTGACAACCATAGGCTTACACCCCCCTAAACACCAGGCTATTTTTCACAAGCTGTGCAGCTTGGTCAGGGTACTGCACAGCCCTGCAACTTAGCACACAGCTGCATCTTTCCTCCTTTTAGTGTCCCTAGCAGGACACTATGACGGAGGTCTCTGATCGCTGCTGCAATCTTTTTTTTTTTTTATGCTGCTCTAAAGGGAGGCCTTTCCATCCCTCCCTTCCTCCCTCTCAGCCGTGTGTCAGACATACAGCGCAGCAGGAGATCGCAGCGCTGCACAAAAGGTAAAAGGGGAATTACTTCCCCTTTCGGCGGAAAACGGCCTGCTAGCCACGATCGCAGTTAGCAGGCTGATCACGGAGACCCGCTCCGCGAAACGGCAGGGAACGATCGCGCATGCGCGCGGCCGTTCCCTGGGAAACTGCAGCCCCAGGACTTGACGCCAATTGGCGTTAGGTGGTCCTGGGGCTGCCGCCACGTTCACGCCCATTGGTGTGACGCAGTCGTTAGGTAGTTAAAGGTTACCTGAAGTGTCATGTAACAGGAGGAGATAAATATGTATAGTCCCAATCCCACAAAGGACTAGTACATGTTCCTGTTTCTTTTTTTCCCTCAGGCTAGTTACACACCGGGACGTTGCGTTATAGTGGACGTTATGGTCGCATAACGTCCCCTAACGCAACGCCTGCCGGTGTTGGTAGAGGTCGTTGAGTGAGCCGCGCTAAGCGGCTCTTTCCGCATTAGGGCAGTGAGAGTGGCGCTGATTGGCCGGCGGGACCACGTGATGCGGAGTGAAACACTCCGCATCACGTGGTACCGCCAGCCAATCAGCGGCCACCAGTGCAGTGCATATTGAGTAGCCATGTGCGCGGCTACGTTGCGGCCTCTCCCCGCCTCCTCTCCGCCCCAACACTGAGCATGTGCAAACAGTCTAACGCGGCTTAAGCCGCTGGAACGCTATAGTATACTGCACGTTCTTTAACGACGTGCAGCGTTACATGTAACGCAACGTGGGCAGTGTGAACAGCCCCATTGACTTTGTATTGCTGTGAGTTGGGGAGCGTTAAAGGGTGCACTAACGTGCGCCTGTAACGTCCCTGTGTGGAAGCAGCCTTAAAGTAGAAGTTAGAAATCCAGGGCTTCAGTCAAACCACAGTTGAAATGTAGTATAAGGGTCAGGACTGTGGAGTCGGAGTTGAAGCAATTTTGGGGTACCTGGAGTCGGAGTTGGTGGTTTCATAACCTGTGGAGTTGGATTATTTTTGTACCCACTCCATAGCCCTGCAAGGGAGTCAGAGCAACTTTGGGTACCTGGAGTCAGAGTCAGGGGTTTCATAAACTGAGGAGTCAGAGACGGATGATTTTGTACTGACTACACAGCCCTGGGAAGGGTGCATACATCACTCGACCTTCCGATTCAATAACTTTATTAAATCAAAAGAGAATTGGTGCCGCAACATGGTCACCTGATCAGTCTTTCCATTAATATATATTCTAGCCCAAAAAATTGGTCTTGAGGATTGATTGCAAATGCTAGAATATCTTGGTTGCAAGGGCAAGTGTCACACCAGGCCCATGTGCAGAGTTAAAAGTGTACCATGGCTTCCTCCGGTGTTACTGCGAGCACTGCATCTTTTGTGTTAACTTGTAAGTAGCTTTTCTCAGGCATCTTTTTTTGGGGTTCAGAAATGAACTTTGTAATTCAAATAACCTGCCCCCCTTGTTATAGCCATACTGACTTAGGCCCAGTGCACACCGAGCGGATCCACCGGCCGAATCCGCCTGAAAATCCGCATGGCTAATGTAGCTCTATGGGCTGGTGCATACCGGCGGTTTGAGGTTTTTAGCAAGCCGCAAACGTGCCTCTTGCGGTTTGCTTAAAACCTCAAACCGCCGGTGTGCACCAGCCCATAGAGATACATTAGCCATGCGGATGCTGATGCGGATGCGGCTGGTGAACACCCGGCGGATCGCATCAAGATCCGCCCGGTGTGCACTGGGACTAAACTCTGTCATCCGCACCCAAAGCCGCTAGCGTTTTGTGGATCTGCTAGCGGTTTTGGTGTGCACTAGGCTTCAGGTGTGTTAACCTGCTAGCTGGGGAAAGTCTTAAACATTTTTGCAAATGACAACATTTGAGAGCAAAAAAATATTAAAGTTATGAATTACAAATGCTATTACTGTTCAGCACCCATTTCACATGACTTCCTATTGAGTTTTCCTTTACAGATACACACTGTAGTTCCCACCATGTATTGTTACAGAAACTGGTACTGTTCCTACTAGCTGCAATTCAGAATGTTAGGTTGTAAACACACATCCATTTTTTAGAGGCCAGTCAATTTTACCACCTCTTTGTAGTATGAGAGCTTGCCTACTCTGCTGATAGTGTTCCAAATTTGTTGGCCCTCAGACTACATGGAGGTGGTAAAAATGGTCAGTTATTGGCCAATCAAAACTGAAAGTATGTACAAGGCTTTAAAGGGAACCTGAGATAGCAGCATAGGGTATATTTATACTTGCCCGGGGCTTCCTCCCCATCTTCTCCAGCCCCTCGGTTCACTTGTAATAGCTCCCGGTAATCCAGCCAGTCGTGCTCTTCTGTGCATGCATGACCAGACTACACATGCAGGTGCAAAACTCTCCCGGCTGCAGGAGCGCAAACGGAGAGTGCTTGCTCAGCCAGGCCACGCATCCGCTGGGGAGCGAGGCTGGCAAGGTTACTGGGAGCTTTTACGAGTGAAGGAAGTGGCTGAAGAGGGCAGCTTCCTGCAGCCCCGCACCTCATGCGGATAATAATTTCCTTCTCATTATTTGCAATCATAAAAATCGCATCGAAAGATCGCATTTGGTGAAAAAATTGTAATGTTAATGGGCACCTTAAAGCTAAATACACACATGGAATGTTTGTTGCTCATCGGGGATCAGTAAACAATCCCTCCGGTGATAAATTGGGGACAGTACTGGCTTCAGGCTAGCGATGCTTTCCGAAGTTATGAAGGGTAACGGAGGAACAGAGAGGGCAGGGGGAGTAAAAGTAACAGTGCGATTGGACATGCTTGGGTGTCAGGGGTCATTTAGGATCTATCACGTTGAATCCTTACGTGACATTGGCCATACGTTGTACACACATTAGAAAGTCCAGCAATCATTGGCCAAAGAGGCCTACTTCTATATAATGCTGCAGGTTGTCATTGGTCAGGTGAACTCACAGAGCTGTAAGCCAGGAACAGAAAGCTTTTCCTAATTTTTCAAAAAAGCTCTCTCAGCACTGTTGTCTGTAGCTCATGTTCCAGCTGCATTGGCTTTGTCGTGGGAGCTGTGAGTGTCACCTGTGTTATAAACTGTTCTTATCACCTTGCTTCGACACCATCGTCTCACAGACTGTGAGATCACTTGACTCTCCACACAGCAAACAGGATATAGACTTGCTCAGGCTTCCTTCAATGTTTCCGTTATTTATTCAAGTCACAGGAATACAGATAGATACATTCATCATATCCTAGCCATGCCAATCTTCATGTTGCGTTATAAGCTCATGATTAGACTCCCTCTTGAAGTCAATCAGGTACCTTCTTCCTAACTACGTTACACTAAGCTACATATGTACAGCATACATTATATCAGATTACAGAAAGGACGAACATGCTTAGGTCCCAGTCGGCCTTGCGAGCTAGTGCAGAAGGAAGAAGCAGAAGTGAGTTCTCCATTGCTTGCTCCAGCTTTAATACCGGCTAGGAAAGAGTTAAATATGACATCATCTTCGCCACCCCCTATATCAGTCTATTGGTGGACCCACTCATGGTGTCATCATACCCGCCTACTCGATTAATAATCGATGAGACATTTGACATACATGCAGGAATGTGAATATTTACAAAACATGACTGATGTTTATTGTTCCAGGCCCAGGTCAGGGAGACCTGCGGCCTTGATCAGAACAGCTTCTTGGTATGTTCTAGTTCTGCTGACAGAACTGCAGATTTTCTCTCTTCAGAGAAAATCCCCTTAAAGGGCAGGTCTGCTCATCAAGCCTTTTTGACTAACTCAGTCCAAATAACTGAGGCCTACTTAAATTATAACAATCCCCCCTAAAACGGCTTGACCCGCAGATCCCAGCGTCTGAACCTCCCAGTACCTGGTTTCTTTTGTTTATGTTTCACTTTTCGATGTTCGTGCTCACACAACTTCTCTGCTCTAGGCGGTTACCCCTGGAAGAGAGAGAGCAAGACCTCTTGGTCTTCCTGTAACCAGGCTCTCTGGGGAGGCCCTACTTCTAAGTCCCTCAATACCACATGCTCAGCATTTGCGTCACTTGCGTATCACTCACAAACTTGCATGACCACAGAAAAGTGAAACTCGTTTGGTTGTTACAAAACGGAGCAGTGCCAGGTGCCTTCTAAAAGAGCGCCTTTATACAATCAGCTCCTAGGTACTACTAAACCTATACCCGTAACCCTGTATATCCCTTAATTTAAACTATTGGTTCCGGAGATTGTTTATGAGGCACCAATCTCTGGACCAGGTTAATTTATTTTACGTAATTTTAACCCGCAACCTCACCTGGATAACGATGCCTAAAGTTGTCATCCCCATCCAGACGACCAGTGGGTGTAGAAAGAACTTTGGAACTGCAGATGCCCCGTCCGAGTGTCCCTGGAACATCACCGGAACCTTTGTCCACCAGGGCAGACTGGAACTCACCTGCTCATTTTTGTGTTCTACCTCGTTAAGATCACCTGTATCATGGTGAAATCTTACCTCTAACTTAGTGTACTGTTTGTTTAACCTTTGTAACACAATGTGGTCGTCTTGGATCAAACCCTGTTCCCCTTCGTCCCATGTCGTGTTCTCTTTCAGGACGGGAACTACCCGTGAAACTTTGACCTTTAGAGTTCTCTTAACAATTTGAGAAACAACGTCATCAAACCTGGATGACAGGATCCATATGGGATCTCCACTCACACAATATGTTCCCCTTGGAAACTCCCCCTTATCGGAACAATTATGAGAATATACCTTGAATGTATCATTAGACCTTATGTTAAAAAACCAAACCTTTCCTTCAGCCACCGGAACTATTGGTTTGGCTTCAGGGTGGATCTTTTGAATGGTAGCCTCGCAGTCTGCGTTATTGAGCCCGCAGGCTTCTTCACTAAATTTGGCTTGCCCCGGCCAACGCAGATACTTCTGCAAGAATTGCCCGCATGAGGACAACTCTACTTGCTTCACCTCCCCGTCTAGCACCAAAAAAGGTTGACCTCTCAGGTCCTGGTGTAAGACATGTGTTGAGGTGGGAACTAAGGAAGTGGCGGTGCCTAAAGGAATGTTGCACCGTTTCCATTTGTTCACCCAAACATCTCGAAGATGCCATGCAAAAGATCCTTCTCCAGAAAAGTTACTATACCTCCCCTTGTCCAATCTCTCGCTGACAAAATATGTCCCCAGCTGTCCTGATTGGACCTCTTCCCCCCTTACGTCCTGAGGCACAATATGTACCTGAGGTCGGGAAGACTGTACTCTCTGCAATCTTTCGATTAAGAGTACCTCTTCACTTACCCAACTATCATGAGGATAAGCTGCTGCATATGGACTGTGTAATATCGTCCCCTGTTGTGACCCGTGTAGTGTGGATGGGGTTCCCTGTGTGGGCTTTCCCTCCCCCGGGACCGCTCTCCCCACCCTCTTTGTCACCTGGAAATGTGGCTTGATCTCGATTTTTACTTCTTGTTTCGAGAACCTCCCACCCTTGGCTTTCCAGCCTTTACGTGTGTCTAGTTGTTTCAGAGGCATTCTCTGTTGGTCACTCCAGAGTGTGATGTTGTCCCCTGCGTCTCTCTGGTAAGAGAATTGACGCCTCCTGCTCGCTCCTCTCCAATCTGGAACCATCTCACTCTGCATAACCAAGACAAGGTACCCCTGAATCACACACTCCACCTTTTGCATGTACCCATTGTACTGCAATGTACCTTTTAACAAACCTTTGGATCGGTGCATTGATTCTGGGAGTGTGGCATTCAATAGCAGATTTACACTGCCATTAAATTCCCACTGCCCGCACACTTGACCCTTCAGACCTTTCACCCACATTGTGCCATGAAATTTGCTTTCTCCTGGCACAAGTGCTCCTTTCCTCCGTCCCTGCATGGTCCATCTGTGCCAAGCGGAGGGAGGTGTGAAAGGATCAGTACCTTTGTCACCCAACATTAACATGCTTGGGCCTTGCATTCTCATTAACCCCTTATTATACATGAGAATGTCCTCTCTTCGTTCTCCTAGGACGGAATGGCAACCTAGGATCACCATCAGCATGGTACACTTCATTATAAAAGCACCACCCTGGGAAAGAAAAACATTAGCACTTTGCATTATGCTTTGCTCCGACTGTTTTGTTAGTCTCTTTCCGATTTCAGGAATCTCGTGGTTTAGTCTCTTTCCAATTTCAGGAATCTCGTGTTTTAGTCTCTTTCCGATTTCAGGAATCTCGTGTTTTAGTCTCTTTCTGATTTCAGGAATCTCGTGTTCCTCCAAGCTTAGATTGGCATCTGGAACCTTTCGCTTATCCGACTGACATCTCCATCTTTGCTGCCAGCACTGCAGCTGTCTCAATTCCATATTGCCAAACACCTGAAATCGAAATACAAACAAATCAATTCTTATTAATGATTTGGGATTCGCCCTGCGGCTTGTACTCTTTACCCTTTAAATTGATCAATATATATCGTAATTGATCTCGTTGCTTTATGGTTCTCCTGAACTCTGTTTACTCTTATTGGTAGATTGGAGTTAAACTTCACCCCCCTACCTCAGTACTATCCTCAGTACTTACCTGTTTAAAATATGCTCCCGCGGACTTCACCTATGGAAGCTCGCTTCACCTTTGGAAGCTCTCACCCCATTGCAGCTCACTCCACATCCCCCCTTATCTGTCCATGCGCGGCCGTCGCCTGCACAGATTACGGATGCCACACCTGATGCTGCTTTGCGGGTGAGCCTGCAATGCTCTTACTCATTATCGCATTTACTTATCTAGAACTTCATCGCGATACCAGCTCTGCTAGAAGTTCTGTGTGTTGTACCCTCTGACCAATGTTTGCCGTGCCACCACCTAAACTACCAAAAAAAACTGGCTGCCTCCCTGTAGGAAGGAGCACTTTGCACTTAAACTACACAGGGTGCAGGGCTAAGCATACCAGCGTCACATGCCTGTATGCAGATCCCTGAATGCCCACATGGAAGGTAGTCACATGGCAAACAGCGTACTGATACACTGTCACTCTGTAAACGGCAATTCTATCATCTGTATAATTGCCCCATGAACTGTTGTCAGTCCTTGTTCTTCGTGCTACAATTGATAGGAGCTGGAAAAAACATATTTGACCAATCAGTGGACGAAAAAAAACGCACACAAAAACAGCTCCAGCCCAGCATAGACCTCTCAGTCCAGCTCTGGCCCTGTTCACGACAAAACCGGAAAAAACGTTACCGCTCTGCAGAAGCGGCGACGGAAACCCGAATTGGTCAACTCCCTTTTTTCCAACTCCGGCACCCCCTTTGATGCGCTGTCCCCCTTTCCTTCTATTGGGAACTCATGCTGCACCACCCATTAAGGTGCCTCACTTACAGGAATAATCCCATAAGCAACACAGTACAGACCCATTTCCGATCTGCACTGCTCCGTGTGTCCCTGCACCGAGCTGGGAAACACTTCCTATTCTGGCATTCCTGTCCATGGACTCTGGGAAAAACTCTGGGGAAATACGTTGAAACCCGAGACACACAGTAGCATGTCTCTGTATCTCTCCCCCCCTCCCTTCCAGCTGCTCTGCCCGGAGCCGCGAGCACAGCCTGACGTGACGTGGATCCCCCAGCCCCTCCTCCCCCCTGCCATGACGTGTGGGGGCCATGACTCACGGGGGCGGGCTCTCTCCACTGCCGCCATTTTGAGTCCTGGATTGCCAGCTGAGATGGCTGCTCCCATAGCAGCCTCTCGTTCCTATAGACCTAGGAGAGAGAGCAAACACAAATAGAACATACTTTTTTTATGCAATATTTACAAGCATGTTAGCAATGTTAACGCGCGGAGGAAAGACACACAAGCTACCCAGAGACAAGGGCTGTCCACCCAGCTCCCCGAGAAAAACGTACTTCTAAGTTTCACAAATGTTCTCTCCTGTCTACTCTGCTACCTCTGCCGCGGGGGACCCCCCCCCCTTTTTCCCAGCCTCTGTAGAGACGGGAAGAGAAGAGAAGAGAAAAAAACTTCTTGCCAGCACAAACATGCCTGAGACAAAAGCAGAGATAACCACTCCGTAAATATACAACACATGAAGCTTGAATCTGAAGAGGGAGGAAAAAAAAAACCAAGCACATAAACTCTGACAACACATTCTGTATTTACATCGGAGCTGCCCCTCTCCTCACCCCTCTCTCCACGCACAGGAGAGATGGGAAGCCCGCAGCCTCCCCACTGCAATTAACACAGAATATACACATTAACACATTACCCTCCTCTCATACAATAAAGATAATGCAACACAACAACGTAAAACATACTTGCCTGAGCAGAAGACTTTGTAAGCCTGCGAATTCGACCAGCTTTTGGCAACTTTCCACGACACTGAGTGGATCTCTGGAACTACTGAGCGTCAGCTCTGTGTACCCACACTGGCTCAGCGGATCATCTCCAGCGGCAGCTGCCAGCCGGCCTCGGAGCTTCCAGACACCTGTGACCCGGTTTGGCAAGGACTGATGTGCACTGTCAGTCTAAGTTTAACATCCACGAGTGTCGCCGCTGGTTCTCTCGAATTGTAGCCCGTGTGTGCTCGGCTCCCACACACTACTCACACCAGCTTATCAGTCTCAGCGTGATAAGCTTTACAGTCCGTGTCCGTCTATTCCGCTTGTTTTGCTGTGGAATATCTTGAAACCATTTTCCTTCGGCCCCGGCCCCGTCTGCCTGTATAGCTAGGCAGGGAAGGATTTCAGGCACCACTGTTATAAACTGTTCTTATCACCTTGCTTCGACACCATCGTCTCACAGACTGTGAGATCACTTGACTCTCCACACAGCAAACAGGATATAGACTTGCTCAGGCTTCCTTCAATGTTTCCGTTATTTATTCAAGTCACAGGAATACAGATAGATACATTCATCATATCCTAGCCATGCCAATCTTCATGTTGCGTTATAAGCTCATGATTAGACTCCCTCTTGAAGTCAATCAGGTACCTTCTTCCTAACTACGTTACACTAAGCTACATATGTACAGCATACATTATATCAGATTACAGAAAGGACGAACATGCTTAGGTCCCAGTCGGCCTTGCGAGCTAGTGCAGAAGGAAGAAGCAGAAGTGAGTTCTCCATTGCTTGCTCCAGCTTTAATACCGGCTAGGAAAGAGTTAAATATGACATCATCTTCGCCACCCCCTATATCAGTCTATTGGTGGACCCACTCATGGTGTCATCATACCCGCCTACTCGATTAATAATCGATGAGACATTTGACATACATGCAGGAATGTGAATATTTACAAAACATGACTGATGTTTATTGTTCCAGGCCCAGGTCAGGGAGACCTGCGGCCTTGATCAGAACAGCTTCTTGGTATGTTCTAGTTCTGCTGACAGAACTGCAGATTTTCTCTCTTCAGAGAAAATCCCCTTAAAGGGCAGGTCTGCTCATCAAGCCTTTTTGACTAACTCAGTCCAAATAACTGAGGCCTACTTAAATTATAACAATCCCCCCTAAAACGGCTTGACCCGCAGATCCCAGCGTCTGAACCTCCCAGTACCTGGTTTCTTTTGTTTATGTTTCACTTTTCGATGTTCGTGCTCACACAACTTCTCTGCTCTAGGCGGTTACCCCTGGAAGAGAGAGAGCAAGACCTCTTGGTCTTCCTGTAACCAGGCTCTCTGGGGAGGCCCTACTTCTAAGTCCCTCAATACCACATGCTCAGCATTTGCGTCACTTGCGTATCACTCACAAACTTGCATGACCACAGAAAAGTGAAACTCGTTTGGTTGTTACAAAACGGAGCAGTGCCAGGTGCCTTCTAAAAGAGCGCCTTTATACAATCAGCTCCTAGGTACTACTAAACCTATACCCGTAACCCTGTATATCCCTTAATTTAAACTATTGGTTCCGGAGATTGTTTATGAGGCACCAATCTCTGGACCAGGTTAATTTATTTTACGTAATTTTAACCCGCAACCTCACCTGGATAACGATGCCTAAAGTTGTCATCCCCATCCAGACGACCAGTGGGTGTAGAAAGAACTTTGGAACTGCAGATGCCCCGTCCGAGTGTCCCTGGAACATCACCGGAACCTTTGTCCACCAGGGCAGACTGGAACTCACCTGCTCATTTTTGTGTTCTACCTCGTTAAGATCACCTGTATCATGGTGAAATCTTACCTCTAACTTAGTGTACTGTTTGTTTAACCTTTGTAACACAATGTGGTCGTCTTGGATCAAACCCTGTTCCCCTTCGTCCCATGTCGTGTTCTCTTTCAGGACGGGAACTACCCGTGAAACTTTGACCTTTAGAGTTCTCTTAACAATTTGAGAAACAACGTCATCAAACCTGGATGACAGGATCCATATGGGATCTCCACTCACACAATATGTTCCCCTTGGAAACTCCCCCTTATCGGAACAATTATGAGAATATACCTTGAATGTATCATTAGACCTTATGTTAAAAAACCAAACCTTTCCTTCAGCCACCGGAACTATTGGTTTGGCTTCAGGGTGGATCTTTTGAATGGTAGCCTCGCAGTCTGCGTTATTGAGCCCGCAGGCTTCTTCACTAAATTTGGCTTGCCCCGGCCAACGCAGATACTTCTGCAAGAATTGCCCGCATGAGGACAACTCTACTTGCTTCACCTCCCCGTCTAGCACCAAAAAAGGTTGACCTCTCAGGTCCTGGTGTAAGACATGTGTTGAGGTGGGAACTAAGGAAGTGGCGGTGCCTAAAGGAATGTTGCACCGTTTCCATTTGTTCACCCAAACATCTCGAAGATGCCATGCAAAAGATCCTTCTCCAGAAAAGTTACTATACCTCCCCTTGTCCAATCTCTCGCTGACAAAATATGTCCCCAGCTGTCCTGATTGGACCTCTTCCCCCCTTACGTCCTGAGGCACAATATGTACCTGAGGTCGGGAAGACTGTACTCTCTGCAATCTTTCGATTAAGAGTACCTCTTCACTTACCCAACTATCATGAGGATAAGCTGCTGCATATGGACTGTGTAATATCGTCCCCTGTTGTGACCCGTGTAGTGTGGATGGGGTTCCCTGTGTGGGCTTTCCCTCCCCCGGGACCGCTCTCCCCACCCTCTTTGTCACCTGGAAATGTGGCTTGATCTCGATTTTTACTTCTTGTTTCGAGAACCTCCCACCCTTGGCTTTCCAGCCTTTACGTGTGTCTAGTTGTTTCAGAGGCATTCTCTGTTGGTCACTCCAGAGTGTGATGTTGTCCCCTGCGTCTCTCTGGTAAGAGAATTGACGCCTCCTGCTCGCTCCTCTCCAATCTGGAACCATCTCACTCTGCATAACCAAGACAAGGTACCCCTGAATCACACACTCCACCTTTTGCATGTACCCATTGTACTGCAATGTACCTTTTAACAAACCTTTGGATCGGTGCATTGATTCTGGGAGTGTGGCATTCAATAGCAGATTTACACTGCCATTAAATTCCCACTGCCCGCACACTTGACCCTTCAGACCTTTCACCCACATTGTGCCATGAAATTTGCTTTCTCCTGGCACAAGTGCTCCTTTCCTCCGTCCCTGCATGGTCCATCTGTGCCAAGCGGAGGGAGGTGTGAAAGGATCAGTACCTTTGTCACCCAACATTAACATGCTTGGGCCTTGCATTCTCATTAACCCCTTATTATACATGAGAATGTCCTCTCTTCGTTCTCCTAGGACGGAATGGCAACCTAGGATCACCATCAGCATGGTACACTTCATTATAAAAGCACCACCCTGGGAAAGAAAAACATTAGCACTTTGCATTATGCTTTGCTCCGACTGTTTTGTTAGTCTCTTTCCGATTTCAGGAATCTCGTGGTTTAGTCTCTTTCCAATTTCAGGAATCTCGTGTTTTAGTCTCTTTCCGATTTCAGGAATCTCGTGTTTTAGTCTCTTTCTGATTTCAGGAATCTCGTGTTCCTCCAAGCTTAGATTGGCATCTGGAACCTTTCGCTTATCCGACTGACATCTCCATCTTTGCTGCCAGCACTGCAGCTGTCTCAATTCCATATTGCCAAACACCTGAAATCGAAATACAAACAAATCAATTCTTATTAATGATTTGGGATTCGCCCTGCGGCTTGTACTCTTTACCCTTTAAATTGATCAATATATATCGTAATTGATCTCGTTGCTTTATGGTTCTCCTGAACTCTGTTTACTCTTATTGGTAGATTGGAGTTAAACTTCACCCCCCTACCTCAGTACTATCCTCAGTACTTACCTGTTTAAAATATGCTCCCGCGGACTTCACCTATGGAAGCTCGCTTCACCTTTGGAAGCTCTCACCCCATTGCAGCTCACTCCACATCCCCCCTTATCTGTCCATGCGCGGCCGTCGCCTGCACAGATTACGGATGCCACACCTGATGCTGCTTTGCGGGTGAGCCTGCAATGCTCTTACTCATTATCGCATTTACTTATCTAGAACTTCATCGCGATACCAGCTCTGCTAGAAGTTCTGTGTGTTGTACCCTCTGACCAATGTTTGCCGTGCCACCACCTAAACTACCAAAAAAAACTGGCTGCCTCCCTGTAGGAAGGAGCACTTTGCACTTAAACTACACAGGGTGCAGGGCTAAGCATACCAGCGTCACATGCCTGTATGCAGATCCCTGAATGCCCACATGGAAGGTAGTCACATGGCAAACAGCGTACTGATACACTGTCACTCTGTAAACGGCAATTCTATCATCTGTATAATTGCCCCATGAACTGTTGTCAGTCCTTGTTCTTCGTGCTACAATTGATAGGAGCTGGAAAAAACATATTTGACCAATCAGTGGACGAAAAAAAACGCACACAAAAACAGCTCCAGCCCAGCATAGACCTCTCAGTCCAGCTCTGGCCCTGTTCACGACAAAACCGGAAAAAACGTTACCGCTCT
Source organism: Hyperolius riggenbachi (assembly GCF_040937935.1). Classification (NCBI taxonomy): domain Eukaryota; kingdom Metazoa; phylum Chordata; class Amphibia; order Anura; family Hyperoliidae; genus Hyperolius; species Hyperolius riggenbachi. The sequence goes on along the minus strand of NC_090655.1, from coordinate 232,047,516 downwards.
GCAGAAGCGGCGACGGAAACCCGAATTGGTCAACTCCCTTTTTTCCAACTCCGGCACCCCCTTTGATGCGCTGTCCCCCTTTCCTTCTATTGGGAACTCATGCTGCACCACCCATTAAGGTGCCTCACTTACAGGAATAATCCCATAAGCAACACAGTACAGACCCATTTCCGATCTGCACTGCTCCGTGTGTCCCTGCACCGAGCTGGGAAACACTTCCTATTCTGGCATTCCTGTCCATGGACTCTGGGAAAAACTCTGGGGAAATACGTTGAAACCCGAGACACACAGTAGCATGTCTCTGTATCTCTCCCCCCCTCCCTTCCAGCTGCTCTGCCCGGAGCCGCGAGCACAGCCTGACGTGACGTGGATCCCCCAGCCCCTCCTCCCCCCTGCCATGACGTGTGGGGGCCATGACTCACGGGGGCGGGCTCTCTCCACTGCCGCCATTTTGAGTCCTGGATTGCCAGCTGAGATGGCTGCTCCCATAGCAGCCTCTCGTTCCTATAGACCTAGGAGAGAGAGCAAACACAAATAGAACATACTTTTTTTATGCAATATTTACAAGCATGTTAGCAATGTTAACGCGCGGAGGAAAGACACACAAGCTACCCAGAGACAAGGGCTGTCCACCCAGCTCCCCGAGAAAAACGTACTTCTAAGTTTCACAAATGTTCTCTCCTGTCTACTCTGCTACCTCTGCCGCGGGGGACCCCCCCCCCCTTTTTCCCAGCCTCTGTAGAGACGGGAAGAGAAGAGAAGAGAAAAAAACTTCTTGCCAGCACAAACATGCCTGAGACAAAAGCAGAGATAACCACTCCGTAAATATACAACACATGAAGCTTGAATCTGAAGAGGGAGGAAAAAAAAAACCAAGCACATAAACTCTGACAACACATTCTGTATTTACATCGGAGCTGCCCCTCTCCTCACCCCTCTCTCCACGCACAGGAGAGATGGGAAGCCCGCAGCCTCCCCACTGCAATTAACACAGAATATACACATTAACACATTACCCTCCTCTCATACAATAAAGATAATGCAACACAACAACGTAAAACATACTTGCCTGAGCAGAAGACTTTGTAAGCCTGCGAATTCGACCAGCTTTTGGCAACTTTCCACGACACTGAGTGGATCTCTGGAACTACTGAGCGTCAGCTCTGTGTACCCACACTGGCTCAGCGGATCATCTCCAGCGGCAGCTGCCAGCCGGCCTCGGAGCTTCCAGACACCTGTGACCCGGTTTGGCAAGGACTGATGTGCACTGTCAGTCTAAGTTTAACATCCACGAGTGTCGCCGCTGGTTCTCTCGAATTGTAGCCCGTGTGTGCTCGGCTCCCACACACTACTCACACCAGCTTATCAGTCTCAGCGTGATAAGCTTTACAGTCCGTGTCCGTCTATTCCGCTTGTTTTGCTGTGGAATATCTTGAAACCATTTTCCTTCGGCCCCGGCCCCGTCTGCCTGTATAGCTAGGCAGGGAAGGATTTCAGGCACCACTGTTATAAACTGTTCTTATCACCTTGCTTCGACACCATCGTCTCACAGACTGTGAGATCACTTGACTCTCCACACAGCAAACAGGATATAGACTTGCTCAGGCTTCCTTCAATGTTTCCGTTATTTATTCAAGTCACAGGAATACAGATAGATACATTCATCATATCCTAGCCATGCCAATCTTCATGTTGCGTTATAAGCTCATGATTAGACTCCCTCTTGAAGTCAATCAGGTACCTTCTTCCTAACTACGTTACACTAAGCTACATATGTACAGCATACATTATATCAGATTACAGAAAGGACGAACATGCTTAGGTCCCAGTCGGCCTTGCGAGCTAGTGCAGAAGGAAGAAGCAGAAGTGAGTTCTCCATTGCTTGCTCCAGCTTTAATACCGGCTAGGAAAGAGTTAAATATGACATCATCTTCGCCACCCCCTATATCAGTCTATTGGTGGACCCACTCATGGTGTCATCATACCCGCCTACTCGATTAATAATCGATGAGACATTTGACATACATGCAGGAATGTGAATATTTACAAAACATGACTGATGTTTATTGTTCCAGGCCCAGGTCAGGGAGACCTGCGGCCTTGATCAGAACAGCTTCTTGGTATGTTCTAGTTCTGCTGACAGAACTGCAGATTTTCTCTCTTCAGAGAAAATCCCCTTAAAGGGCAGGTCTGCTCATCAAGCCTTTTTGACTAACTCAGTCCAAATAACTGAGGCCTACTTAAATTATAACAACCTGTACAGCTTTAATGGCCCATTTTGCCCTGTGTTTGTCTGTTTGTGATCATGTGGATACCCAACAGATCACGATGACACCTAAACTCCTCCCCCACTCAGCAAAGCAAATGAGACAGTCTCCTCTCTTGCCCATGTCTTCTCGTGGAAGTACAGTGTGCCCTTCATTCACACTCTCATGGCTTCTTCCAGTATGAAACATTTATTTTAACAATACAACACTGAAAGCTTCAACGCCCTAGTTCACACTCCCAGACTTTTCATGGTCAGTAAAGGTGAATAGGTGACTGTTACATTAATCACACAATTTTTATATTTGGAACACATGACTCAGAGATCTGTGCACCACACGACTCAGAGATCCGTGCACCACACGACTCAGAGATCCGTGCACCACACGACTCAGAGATCCGTGCACCACACGACTCAGAGATCCGTGCACCACATGACTCAGAGCAAATTAGTAAAATCCCCCATAGGCTTTCATTGGCTCCCTATTTCACTTTCCAAAATCTCACACCTTTTCAAAGGGCAATTGCTCAGCAGTGGCAAATTTTCTAGCATTATAGGGACTCTTAGGGGGATCATGACTGGTGAATTTTGCCACTGCTGAGCCATTGCCCTTTGAAATGGTGTGAGATTTTGGAACGGTAAATAGGAGGCCCAATGGAAGCCTATGGGGGATTTTACCAATTTTGGAGCCCTGTAACTCTGGTTTGCAGAGATGTAGGGACCCCATCTTTGGAGCCCAAGTCTAACAATATGTCTTCTACCTGCATGAGACATTTCGTGAGATTCAGACGTTGCTAACGGCCATGGCTGCGATTTATGTATGTTAGCATCACTACCATTGAAATTGCCCAAATAAACAGGTTTTTGTGACCCTAGGCTATGACTTCTTCGGCCTAGGGGCCCGAAACTCACCAGTCATGTTCCCACTAAGGGTCCCTACAATGCTAGAAAATTTGCCACTGCTGAGCAATTGCCCTTTGAAAAGGTGTGAGATTTTGGAAAGTGAAATAGGGAGCCAATGAAAGCCTATGGGGGATTTTACTAATTTTGCACCCCTGTAACTCTGGTTTGCAGAAATGTAGGGACCCCATCTTTGGAATCCAAGTCTAACAATATGTCTTCTACCTGCATGAGACATTTCGTGAGATTCAGACGTTGCTAACGGCCATGGCTGCGATTTATGTACCTCAGAATTGCCACCATTGAAATTGCCCAAATAAACAGGTTTTTGTGACCCTAGGCTATGACCTCTTTGGCCTAGGGGCCCGAAACTCACCAGTCATGTTCCCACTAAGGGTCCCTACAATGCTAGAAAATGTGCCACTGCTGAGCCATTGCCCTTTGAAAAGATGTGAGATTTTGGAAAGTGAAATAGGAGGCCCAATGAAAGCCTATGGGGGATTTTACCAATTTTGGACCCCTGTAACTCTGGTTTGCAGAGATGTAGGGACCCCATCTTTGGAATCCAAGTCTAACAATATGTCTTCTACCTGCATGAGACATTTCGTGAAATTCAGACTTTGCTAACGGCCATGGCTGCGATTTATGTACGTCAGCATTAGTGTTGGGCGAACAGTGTTCGCCACTGTTCGGGTTCTGCAGAACATCACCCTGTTCGGGTGATGTTCGAGTTCGGCCGAACACCTGGTGGTGTTCGGCCAAACTGTTCGGGGTTCGCCCGAACTGTTGAATGCATGGCCGAACATGGCCGAACAGGGCCCCTGTTCGGCCGAACAGGGCCCTGTTCGGCCGAATACTGCCCCCCTATGGGGTCGCAGGCATAAGGGGGGAGCATGCCCCGGTCGCGGGGGGGGTCGGAAATTCCCCCCACCCCCTCCGCTAGCGCTCCCCCCTCTGCCCGCTTCCCCATAAAAAAAGTTATAGTACCTGGTGCCTGGTGGCTGGCAGTGGAGTGAGGAGGAGGAGGAGGAGTCCGAGTAGCAGAGTGGCGTTGAGGCCGGGCAGCGGGCGGTTCGGGCGGTTCAGCGCTAGTACCTTGTGGTACTTCCGCCCTTTCTCTGACCTCACGTCCTCTGCGTGATGACGCATACGAGGGTACGCGTGATGCGTACCCTCGTATGCAGAGGACGTGAGGTCAGAGAAAGGGCGGAAGTACCACAAGGGTACTAGCGCTGAACCGCCCGCTGCCCGGCCTCAACGCCACTCTGCTACTCGGACTCCTCCTCCTCCTCCTCACTCCACTGCCAGCCACCAGGCACCAGGTACTATAACTTTTTTTATGGGGAAGCGGGCAGAGGGGGGAGCGCTAGCGGAGGGGGTGGGGGGAATTTCTGACCCCCCCCGCGACCGGGGCATGCTCCCCCCTTATGCCTGCGACCCCATAGGGCCCCCATGTTCGGGGGTCCCATTGACTTCCATTGAGTTCGGCGTTCGGGCCGAACATGCCGAACATCTGGCCCATGTTCGGCCTGTTCGGCCCGAACCCGAACATCCAGGTGTTCGCCCAACACTAGTCAGCATCACTACCATTGAAATTGCCCAAATAAACAGGTTTTTGTGACCCTAGGCTATGACCTCTTCGGCCTAGGGGCCCGAAACTCACCAGTTATGATCCCCCTAACAGTTCCTACAATGCTAGAAAATTTGCCACTGCTGAGCAATTGCCCTTTGAAGAGATTTGAGATTTTTGAAAGTGAAATAGGGAGCCTAATGGAAGCCTATGGCAGAATTCAGCAATTTTGCACCCCTCTAATTCTGGTTGGTTATCATCACCCGCCGACTTTAGCAGTTAATAGCAAAGGCCCCTTACATCCTAGCAACACCAAATTTGCAGGATATGTTAAAAAGATAGCAGGAAACAATATTTAAAGGACTTCCGAGGCCACAAATGTGAAAAAAGTTAAATACCTTTTCATAATCCAGATCCATGGAGGACGCCATCCGCGCCCTCCCGTTCATTCCCCCATGGCTCCCGCAGTAATACCAGCCCCGGTCGGGACCAGACTCCCGACCCCTCCGAACAAGTCGGGTTCTCATTCCCTCCTCAATATGGCCGCCACAGATTGCCGCGGCTGCGCAGTCCGCACAGACGCGATTGCACCTGCGCAGCTCTAGGGCCTCCTCCTGCCGCGTCATCAATATGCGTGCATACATCGGACGCATCGGGAGGAGGACCTAGAGCTGCGCAGCCGCAATCGCATCTTTGCGGACTGCGCAGCCGCGGCAATCTGTGGCGGCCATATTGAGGGGGGAATGTGAACCCGACCCGTTTGGAGGGGTCGGGACCCGACCGGGGCCGGTATTACTGCGGGTGCCATGGTGGAATGAACGGGGGGCGCAGATGGCGTCCTCCATAGATCTGGATTATGAAATGGTATTTAACTTTTTTCATACTTGTGGCCTCGTAAGTCCTTTAAAAAAAATAAAAATATATATATATATATATGTATATATATATTTTTATGTGCTGAGTGTGGGAAATAAATGAAAAAAAAAATGACGTGGGGTCCCCCTTCCCGAGCCTCTGTAACCCCTTGTCGCCCATGCAGGCTGGAATAGCCAGAATGCGGAGCCCCGGCCGACTGGGGCTTCGCACCCTGAGCTATACCAGCCCGCATGGTCCATGGTATGGGGGGGCTCCGGGGGGGGAGGGGCGGCCAAGCCTTCCCCTCCTCTCCCCCCCGGAGCCCTTGTCCAGTCCATGGACAAGGGGCTCTTCCCCACCTCCGGTGCCCCAGGAGGAGGTGGGGGCGACGACTCCCTGGGGGGGGGGGGTTCATGGTGGCATCTGGGAGTCCCCTTTAAGAAGGGGACCCCAGATGCCCACCCCCCTCCCAGGAGAAATGAGTATAGGGGTACAAAGTACCCTTTACCCATTTCCACAAAGGGTTAAATGAAATAAAAACACAACCACGAGAAAAGTATTTTATTATTCTAAATTAACCATAAATACTTACCTGTACCTTTAAAAAAGTTTTCCCACGCCAATATCCACAGTAAACGATCCAACGAACTGTATCCTCTTATGTTGCGATCTTCAATTAAGTTGTTTGAAGATCTCCGACGCCTGCCACATAGCAGAGAATGCCTCCTTTTGGACGCATAACTGCCGGCTCCTGCTGTCTTTCCCCACCTCCTCACCTGTCACTCTCACCTAGCCTGGCACCCATGGGTGCGCTGGGTGCCAGGCTAGGTGAGGGTGACAGGTGCAGGCAGGTGGGGAGAGACAGCAGCGAGCCGGCAGCTTCACGTCCTGCTCAGGACGCATTCTCTGCTATACTAACGGTTCTTGAATCATCCGGTTCTTTTTAATGAATCGGTTCTTTTTTTTTATGAATAGGTTCATTTTACTTTGAAACTTTAAAATTGATTTTCTCAAAAAGTATAAGGTCTTTTTGAAAAAAAAAATTTCCTCTTGTTCCCACTATTCCACTTAACATTCCCAACAATTTTGGTGTTTCTACTATGTAAGGGGACTTTGCTATGAACCGTTAAAGTCGGCGGCCATTAAAGTCTATGGGGCGAATCGAACTTCCGCAAAAGTTCGCCTGGTGCAGGCGACCGCGAACCCCCAAAGTTCGCCTGGAACCGTTCACCGGCGAACCGTTCGCTACACCTCTAGCAGATTCGCATACCTAATAATAAATGGAAAAGCACACAGGCATTGATATAGTTAAATTCGCATCCTTATACAGGAACGCGAAAACGCATGCGAATTTGCATGAAAATTTGCATACAAATTTGCATGCACATGTGAATTCGTTTATGCTTTTTCCACATAGAAATCGCACCACAGTAGTTGAAATGGCCCTTACATTGATTTTATGCGAAAATGTACGCAAATTTGCATGGAAAGTTCACATAGCGAAAACGCATGCAAATTTCCTATTAATTATATTGTATGCACGAGGCGCTGTGCAAATTCTGATGGCTCTGCTGTGCAGATTTTTAATGTACCGCACACATAATGTACCGCACACATTTGGAATGTAAAACCTTACTGAAGAAATTGGCACAACTGGACAGTGACATCTTTTTTCTATCCAAGTGCAAGAAAGAAAATCTGATACCGAAAGGTATTACTATCAGAAACCCAGTTCAACATACCTTCAATACCCATTTTGCACAGCGACTCTGCTTCAGAACATCAGAAAGGATCAGGAATCATCTCATCAAGGTTTGTTACAGCAAAAAGAAAATTACCCAAGATAATCTATGTTTACTCTTTTCTACACTGCAAGGACCATCATCAGAAAGCATTAAATCTACATTACAGAAATTCTACAAACAATTACAACACCATTTAATCCAAAACAAGAAAAAGAAACTCGACAGCCTTAGACTGAAAGCTGAAAACATCATTCTAGATAACAATACAAGTGTACCCCGTTCAGAACCTAAAACTGCCAATCTTTTACCTGTGGTTAACTTGTCCAGCTATAACCCAAGCAAGACTGAATTAGCTGTTCTATCTAAAGGACTCACTTTTTGCCCCACCAAAAGATTTGATGAAATAGAATTTTGTAGTGACATGGAAGAATTTTTTCGGAGGATAAGGCTAAAGGAGTTTTTTCACAACAGACCTAATTATTCATCATTCGAAGATACTGAACCTGCGAATAGCAAAAACAAAAAGAGCAGTACCTGGACACCAAAATTAGGGCGGAACAAGAAATTAGAAGAGTATATTGACAACTTCAGAAAAAGAATCAAATTAGAGATACTGGACAAACAAAAACAGACACTCTACAACCTCAATACTCAGGAAAGGAAAGCAATACTGAGCCTTAAAAGCAATGACAACATAGTAATTAAACCAGCTGACAAAGGAGGAGCTGTAGTGATTTTGGATAAATCCAGCTATATTCAAGAAGCAAACAGACAGCTCTCCAACAACACCTACTACAAAAGACTAGAAACAAACCCCACGCTACAATACTCAAGGGAATTGAAGAATATGCTTAATGATCTTTCCTCAAAATCATCTAACATACTTACATTAATACCAGCTAATCCTAAAATAGGCACCTTCTACATCTTACCAAAAATACACAAAGAAGGAAATCCAGGTCGTCCTATCATCTCTGGTTTGGGGACACTAACAGAAAAGATATCTGGTTGGGTAGAAAACATTCTTAAACCCATGGTAAGGAATACAGCCAGCTACATCCAAGACACCACTGACCTTCTTAACAAATTGACTGCCATGGGTCCGATCCCAGAGGGTGCTATCCTGGCTACAATGGATGTTGAATCCCTTTATACCAACATTCCACACGAGGACGGTATTGCAGCTTGCCAACATTTCCTTCAGCTAAATGATCTACCAACAGAGCCCACACTACAACTTATCAGGTATATACTAACTCACAACTATTTTTCATTTGGGAATGATATGTATCTACAGACAATGGGCAGTGCTATGGGAAGTAGGATGTCGCCCCAGTATGCAATTTTGTTTATGGCCAGATTGGAGGAAAACTTCCTTTCAACTTGTGAAATTAAACCATGTGCTTACTTTAGATTTATAGACGATATCCTATTAATCTGGACAGCATCACAGGAAGAATTAATCAGATTCCACAAAAACTTCTCAGAGTACCACAAGAACATCAAGTTAACGCTCAGCTTTTCAACCTCCCATGTCAGTTTCCTGGATACCACAATTTATATACAAGATAGAATTTTACAAACATCCATATACCGTAAACCAACTGACCGGCATATTTACCTAAAATGGAAGAGTTTCCACCCGGAACACACCAAAAAATCTATTGTTTACAGCCAGGCTCTGAGGTATAACCGAATATGTTCTAATTCAGAGGACAGAGACAGACAACTTATGTCACTACGTAAAATATTCATAGATCAGGGATATCATCCACAAATCGTTGATGATCAAATACACAGAGCAACTTTAAAATCAAGAGAGGAACTGTTGAAGTACACCCCTGTTATGATCGCTTCTGCAGCGTTTACTGCTGACTGCAGTGGTATTGCAAACCAAGCAGTTCTAATGTCATTACATGCATTTGCTTGCATAGTTTGGTTTGCACTTAAACTAGTTGCTGATTCCATCTGCAGTCGCTCTGAAGTTAATGACAGTTTAATATGCTTTTGTGTAAACAAACATTGTCTGCTGCAATGGAGGGGCAATCCCTTTCCTGCAGGCTGCATATCATTGTCTGCCTTTTCCTGCTATCAGCCTGTGATTAATTACCATTCACTTGTGTGGGAATCTGCAGGTCTGCTCCCATTGGATGACCTCAGTATAAAGAACTGCTTCCTGCAATGCCTCATGGGCTACCATAGTCTCAGATTCTGTCTGTTACTCTGCCCGTGCCCCACCTCGTTCCTAGTCCGTGTGGACTGCGCTGACTCCTGCAAAGGGGTCAGCGAGTCCTCCTAGTTCTGCTTTTGTTCTAGAAGTTGTTACTCTGCTTGTCTTGTGTCATATATTGGTTCATCGCCAATATATACGCATACTTGCGCATTTTGTTATTTTCTTTGTATTCGTGTTACGTTGATACATCAGTGTCGCTGATATATACGTACACGAACTGTTTATTTCCTGTGTTCAGTCAGTCAGCCTTCCAGCACGCTTTGGTAGTTTGCGCGTATCGTGAGCACCCGTGCTGAGCTAGTATCCTGTTCCTGGTCCTGTTTGTGGATTGCGTTCATCTCTGCGAAGAGATAGCGAATCCTTCTGAGTCCTGTTCCCTGTATTACTCCAGTCTTAGTCAGAGTTCCTGCTTATGTCATATATCGGTTCATTGCCGATATATACATATGTTAGTCAGACGTTACAAATAGTTTCATTGATAGCTGTAATTGTAATACGCTAGGAAATCATACTTATTGTATATTTATCTGTGTTACGTTCATCTATCTTGATCCTGCTATTTCCTGACTATCCTGTCCTGTCTTTGTGAGGCACGCCATTGCTGCAAACGCATTGGCTACCTCATTCCAGTCTGTTTTATTGTGGACGCTTGCTGTCACTAAGTAGTGGCTAGTTAAGCAAGCGTTCATTCTGTCTACCTGTCCTGATCTCCTCAGTCCTGGTTTATGCGCTCAGCGCTACTTTGCGCTGAGACGTTATTACGAAAGTGTTGTTTGTGGCTGTTCGGATCTGCACCGGCTCTGTGCACCACAATCTCCTATTGGAGTCAGTCCTCTCCTCCACTAAACTGGGGATATCCTGATTCCTTGTGCTAGTGTGTGTACCTCCTTCACGTCAGCTTATGTGTTGCATGCTGACTGTGGAGAATACACCTCCAAGCTTAACAACCCCAAAGACTGAAAACAACAGAATCCCAATTGTGGTAACCTACAACCCAAAATTAAAGACACTGAGGAAGATATCAAAAGCCCTACAACCAATACTCCATAAAGACAAACGCCTGAAGAATGTTTTTCCTGATTTACCACTGCTTGCTTTCAGACAACCTCCCAATTTGAGACAAATTATTATCAGAAGTGCATTATCTACACCAGATACTCCAGGCACATTACCCTGCAATAACACAAGGTGTGAGATCTGCCCTTATATCTTGAGCACAAGCCAAATACAAATACCAAACTCACAGAAATATCATCAAATACAAGACCAATTTTCCTGCGAGTCATCCAATGTTGTATATGTTACGGCCAGAACCCGAAGTTTGGCCACTTCTAGTTCTGGCCGGCCACTTCGGGTTCTGGCCGGCCAATGCGCGAAGTGGCCGCTGCGCTGCGGCCAATGTTAGAAATGGAATGATTCCTCTGAGGTTAATGTATCTTCTGGCCGCAGCGCAGCGGCCAAACGTATAACAACTTAGTGAATTTATTGCAATTCAGCCGGCGGCAATGTAACATTTCAAGCCGCCGGCTTTTTTTTTTTTTTCTGCCTCTCTCTCCTCCCCCCCCCCCCCCCCGCCTCTCTCGCTCTCCTATGGGCCGCCGGCGGGGACACGCGTGTCCCCCCGGAGTCGTTCGTCGCGGCAGGGGGATCCTGCTGTTCTTGCAGAGCGGGTGCTGGCAGAAGCAATGTCTGCAGCCTCCCCGCTCTGCTGCCCTGGCGCCACGAACGACTCCCGGGGACACGCATGTCCCCGCCGACTGCCCATAAGAGGAGAGAGAGAGAGAGGCAGAAAAAAAAAAAAGCCGGCGGCTTGAATTGTTACATTGCCGCCGGCTGAATTGCAATAAATTCACTAAGTTGTTAAACGTTTGGCCGCTGCGCTGCGGCCAGAAGATACATTAACCTCAGAGGAATCATTCCATTTCTAACATTGGCCGCAGCGCAGCGGCCACTTCGCGCATTGGCCGGCCAGAACCCGAAGTGGCCGGCCAGAACTAGAAGTGGCCAAACTTCGGGTTCTGGCCGTAACATATACATGATACGCTGCATGAAATGCCCCTCAAGAGGAATCTATATAGGAGAAACAGGACAAAAACTGCGCACAAGAATGAACCATCACCGCTTTAAAATTAATGAGGGTAAAATGGACACACCAGTGGGCCAACACTTCTGTGAACCAGGACACAGCATGCAAGATCTAAAAGTACTTGTTCTTAAGGGTAACTTCAAAAATGATCAATCAAGAAAAGTTTCTGAGTACAAATTTATGAAAATGTTCAAGACATTAACAGAAGGTTTAAATTGTGGAACAGGATTCATGACACCTTATGTAACATGATTGATTTGACTTCATGATCTTCAGAAACCTGCTGGATTTCATGTATGGTTGCACTAACTCACTGGCTCCAGCCTGCTGATCACCTGACACCTAACGGATAAACAGTAACCAACACAACTGTCATCTTCGTGTTTACCATTTATCTGCATAAGTGTTTTACTTCAGCTTACATCTGGAAATATGCCTTAAGAAGGGGACTAGATCCCAGAAAGCTTGCATCATTTAACTCTATTAGTTAGCCATTAAAAGGTATTATTTCTTACAAAACGTTGTTTTTTTTCTAGCTATATATCCTGTACAGAAAAACACTCTGTTGTCCTGACAAGTGGGAACAGGTTAATTAACTTGTATTGGTTATGTGAATCTGTGTGCAGAAAACGCATGCAGATTCGCGATAATGGAAACGGGCCCTAAAGAGAGACAAAGGTGAGTTTCTGCAATTCATATACGACAAAGATGCACATTCTGCATACTACCACCAGCCTCTGTGTCCTTATACTGTGCCCCCAGCCGCCCCACCCCCATGCTCTGCTGTCCGCCTTATAAAAACCGTCACGCTAGCGACACACAGATTGTCGCTAGATGGCTGTTTACATTGATGCTGCCACTCTCTGGGGCTCCCCGCCGCCTGTATATCACGGCTCTCTGCCTTGTCCATAGTCCATACTTGACTTAAGTCCTGGAATGGGCTGTCTGAGGGCAGAGGAGGCGTGGCCTGTGAGATGTAAAGGCTGCCAGGCTTAATACAGTCAGAAGGAGGCGGAGCTATGCAAATCATTTGGTCTGTCCCATGATGAGGCATTGCTCTGGCCAACTTTGATTATGAGGAGCTTTATTTTCTAATGATTATAAGATTAACGTTATATATTTAGGTGCAGAACTTTGCTAATGAATCTATGTAGCCAGACTATTGTTTTGTGTGGGGTATGCTGTTGTCACCATAAGTTGAATGATAAATGCGACTTTGACTTTATAAAAAATTGAGCCCATTGGTTTATATACAGGTGGATGTGTGAGGGGGTCTCAGCTGTTCTTGATGACAGGTGTACTATCTCTGATGTATACCAGCTCTTCCTACAAAAGTCCAGCCTGGCTTGTAATAATTCATAATCTTCAGTATTGAGGGCAGAGGTATGTACACCCAGGTTGTCGGGGACCACATCCACCATTTTGTTATACTGTCAAAGAATAGACACGTTGCGTTTTCCCGTGCGATTGGTGGGATCGATTCCGTCGTTTCGATTATTTCCATCATGTTCGATCGTGTTTCGATGGATACAGCTAGGGTTGAGACGAAATTTTCAAAATTTCGCATTACTATAATTACGCATGCGAAATTTGCTATTACGGCGCGAAATTATGGTAGCGTAATTGCCATTAAAATCATAATTGATAATACCGTAAGCGTAATTTTCAACGCGTAATTTCGCGTTTCGTTCATAACGTAATTTCGTGTTAAACCATGACGTAATTTCGCATTTCTTCGTAATTTTGCGAATTTCGTAATTACTTGTTAGCTATAAAAAGAAGGAAGCCTTTTCTCTGTCCACAGCAAAAACAGAGCCGCTTGAGGTATGCTAAAGCACATTTGGACAAGCCAGCTTCATTTTGGAATAAGGTGCTGTGGACTGCTGAAACTAAAATTGAGTTATTTGGGCATAACAAGGGGCATTATTCGTGCAGGAAAAACAACACAGCATTCCGTAACGCGAAAACTACGCGAAAATTAACGCTTACAGTAATATGAACTATCGCGAAATTACGTTATGTAACTACGCTTACAAACGGTTGCATGCAAGGCAAACGTAATTTCGCGATACCCACTGTAATGCGAAAATTACGCGAAAATTACGCTTACGCGGAATTTCGCGAAATCCTTCTTCATTATGATTATATACTTACGGCCATAATCGTACTTACACTAATAACGCGATATTTCGCGAAATCGTAATTAAGTCATTACGCTCATAGAAAACGATAGTGAATTTCAAAATGGAGATATTTTGGTCGGTATTTATCACTACCTAAATTACCTCACAACTCCGTTAATAGAGCCCATTATTGTCAAATCTGACAAGGTTAGCTGCATGCTTGTTTCTGGTGTTATTCAGACACTACTGCAGCCAAATAGACCAGCAGAGCTGCCAGGCAACTGGTATTGCTTAAAAGGAAATAAATATGGCATCCTTCTCACTTCAGTTGTCCTTTCAGTAAGTAATACCCAGGGCCAGACATCTTATGGTGACCCAGAACCACTAGGACGGTGTTAAAATTCAATTATGTTTTAAGAAGCCTTTTTGTTTTTTTTTAGCCAAATGTTGTTTCCCATGATGCTTCACTCCCGAATATGCAATTTATCTCTGTGGCCTGGTGCACCCCAAAAACCGCTAGCAGATCCGCAAAATGCTAGCAGATTTTGAAACGCTTTTTCTTATTTTTCTGTAGCGTTTCAGCTAGCATTTTGCTGTTTTGTGAAGCGTTTTTGGTGTAGTAGATTTCATGTATTGTTACAGTAAAGCTGTTACTGAACAGCTACTGTAACAAAAAACGCCTCGCAAACCGCTCTGAGGGCCCGTTCACACCTGAGCGGGAATCGCACGATTCCCGCTCACGGGAAACGCTAGCGGTTCTGCAAGAACCGCTACACAATGTAGCGAGTGGCAGTGTTCTCACTGCCGCGGTTGCGGTTAGCGATAACCGCAACCGCGCTACATGCAGCGGTTTGCCGGCGACGAGCGTTCCGCGATTTGCGATCGTGATTAGCGTGTATAGCACGCTAATCGCGATCGCTCCAAAACCGCCGCAGTGTGCAGTGATCCGCGCTAATCGCGGGAAAATCACTCCCGCAACCGGCGTTCTGCGATTTTAAGTGTGAACGTGCCGTTTTTCAGAGCGGTTTGCGTTTTTCCTATATTTAACATTGAGGCAGAAACGCATCCGCAATCCAAAATCTGCAGCAGCCCGGGAGTATGCGTTTCTGCAAAACGCCTCCCGCTCTGGTGTGCACCAGCCCATTGAAATACATTACCCTAGCGGATCCGCACCCGCAAGCGGATCGCAAACCGCAGCAGAACCGCTCTGGTGTGCACTAGGCCTATATGCCCCAGAACCAAGGCTGCACATCCAGAACCGCTGGTGTATAGTGTGCCTGTAGCTAATACATTTTACAGAGCCACATCAATCAATTTACATTTCTCATTATATAAAGGTGCCTACTCAAATTGACTGACATTACCAATCAGACGTGATGGGTTCTTGCTGGTCAATCGGGGATGAGGGTGTGGCAGTATCTATGCAGGGGGCTTAGATCCAGGGATGCATCCCCCCCTAATGCTGCTCTACCCAGTGCCACAGGGAATCAGGCTGCATGCAGTCCACCTATCATCTGTTACAGGCACACCCAAATGTCACCTGTGAGTGAAACTCTTTTATCCCAGTTTGTCATTCTTGCAGGTGGATATCATATATTCATTGCTGAACTGATCACTGGACTGTTTGTGCGAGTACGAGCGCATACCAGCAGGTGATTGGTTTGAGTGGACGTTACACATTACCTTCTCCCGGCCGTATGACATGTCCTCTTTAATGCAGCTCATTGCCTCTCAACCAATCACCATGTGGCTTCTGTCCCTGGTACATGGCATGAAGAGACTGGAGCCACAAGGTGATTGGTTGTACAGCACAGCGATGAGCTACACTGAAAAGGATTTAGGCCAGTTTTACACCTGGCATGTGCTTTTGGGGTGCGATGCCCTGCCCTGCCCCATCGCATTGCACCGCAACTCACAAAATGCCTAACATAGGACACTGCGGCAGATTGTGCCGACAGGGTCATATACATAGATCCCCCACACGCTACCCATCGCCCAGTGACGTAATCCATGCTGGACATGAAGTACGTCACTGGGATTCCTGGGTTTTCCCATCATTCCGCGCATGCACCAACACATTCTAAGGTGCTGTGCAAATAAATATTTTACTAACAAATAACATGGACAATCGAGGGCATTATGGATAATATATAACACGCTTTGTAATATGTATATGTACAGTAACAGTACGTGAGGCAATAAAATACTGCAATATCAAGAAACAATAGGGGAGAGGGGGTCACTTGTATGGGTGAACGTAGCAGATAACCCATCAGAGGAAATCTCCAGCATGTTTCAACCACTTGACAACCATAGGCTTACACCCCCCTAAACACCAGGCTATTTTTCACAAGCTGTGCAGCTTGGTCAGGGTACTGCACAGCCCTGCAACTTAGAACACAGCTGCATCTTTCCTCCTTTTAGTGTCCCTAGCAGGACACTATGACGGAGGTCTCTGATCGCTGCTGCAATCTTTTTTTTTTTTTATGCTGCTCTAAAGGGAGGCCTTTCCATCCCTCCCTTCCTCCCTCTCAGCCGTGTGTCAGACATACAGCGCAGCAGGAGATCGCAGCGCTGCACAAAAGGTAAAAGGGGAATTACTTCCCCTTTCGGCGGAAAACTGCCTGCTAGCCTCGATCGCAGTTAGCAGGCTGATCACGGAGACCCGCTCCGTGAAACGGCAGGGAACGATCGCGCATGCGCGCGGCCGTTCCCTGGGAAACTGCAGCCCCAGGACTTGACGCCAATTGGCGTTAGGTGGTCCTGGGGCTGCCGCCACGTTCACGCCCATTGGTGTGACGCAGTCTTTAGGTAGTTAAAGGTTACCTGAAGTGTCATGTAACAGGAGGAGATAAATATGTATAGTCCCAATCCCACAAAGGACTAGTACATGTTCCTGTTTCTTTTTTTCCCTCAGGCTAGTTACACACCGGGACGTTGCGTTATAGTGGACGTTATGATCGCATAACGTCCCCTAACGCAACGCCTGCCGGTGTTGGTAGAGGACGTTGAGTGAGCCGCGCTAAGCGGCTCTTTCCGCATTAGGGCAGTGAGAGTGGCGCTGATTGGCCGGCGGGACCACGTGATGCGGAGTGAAACACTCCGCATCACGTGGTACCGCCAGCCAATCAGCGGCCACCAGTGCAGTGCATATTGAGTAGCCATGTGCGCGGCTACGTTGCGGCCTCTCCCCGCCTCCTCTCCGCCCCAACACTGAGCATGTGCAAACAGTCTAACGCGGCTTAAGCCGCTGGAACGCTATAGTATACTGCACGTTCTTTAACGACGTGCAGCGTTACATGTAACGCAACGTGGGCAGTGTGAACAGCCCCATTGACTTTGTATTGCTGTGAGTTGGGGAGCGTTAAAGGGTGCACTAACGTGCGCCTGTAACGTCCCTGTGTGGAAGCAGCCTTAAAGTAGAAGTTAGAAATCCAGGGCTTCAGTCAAACCACAGTTGAAATGTAGTATAAGGGTCAGGACTGTGGAGTCGGAGTTGAAGCAATTTTGGGGTACCTGGAGTCGGAGTTGGTGGTTTCATAACCTGTGGAGTTGGATTATTTTTGTACCCACTCCATAGCCCTGCAAGGGAGTCAGAGCAACTTTGGGTACCTGGAGTCAGAGTCAGGGGTTTCATAAACTGAGGAGTCAGAGACGGATGATTTTGTACTGACTACACAGCCCTGGGAAGGGTGCATACATCACTCGACCTTCCGATTCAATAACTTTATTAAATCAAAAGAGAATTGGTGCCGCAACATGGTCACCTGATCAGTCTTTCCATTAATATATATTCTAGGCCAAAAAATTGGTCTTGAGGATTGATTGCAAATGCTAGAATATCTTGGTTGCAAGGGCAAGTGTCACACCAGGCCCATGTGCAGAGTTAAAAGTGTACCATGGCTTCCTCCGGTGTTACTGCGAGCACTGCATCTTTTGTGTTAACTTGTAAGTAGCTTTTCTCAGGCATCTTTTTTTGGGGTTCAGAAATGAACTTTGTAATTCAAATAACCTGCCCCCCTTGTTATAGCCATACTGACTTAGGCCCAGTGCACACCGAGCGGATCCACCGGCCGAATCCGCCTGAAAATCCGCATGGCTAATGTAGCTCTATGGGCTGGTGCATACCGGCGGTTTGAGGTTTTTAGCAAGCCGCAAACGTGCCTCTTGCGGTTTGCTAAAAACCTCAAACCGCCGGTGTGCACCAACCCATAGAGATACATTAGCCATGCGGATGCTGATGCGGATGCGGCCGGTGAACACCCGGCGGATCGCATCAAGATCCGCCCGGTGTGCACTGGGACTAAACTCTGTCATCCGCACCCAAAACCGCTAGCGTTTTGTGGATCTGCTAGCGGTTTTGGTGTGCACTAGGCTTCAGGTGTGTTAACCTGCTAGCTGGGGAAAGTCTTAAACATTTTTGCAAATGACAACATTTGAGAGCAAAAAAATATTAAAGTTATGAATTACAAATGCTATTACTGTTCAGCACCCATTTCACATGACTTTCTATTGAGTTTTCCTTTACAGATACACACTGTAGTTCCCACCATGTATTGTTACAGAAACTGGTACTGTTCCTACTAGCTGCAATTCAGAATGTTAGGTTGTAAACACACATCCATTTTTTAGAGGCCAGTCAATTTTACCACCTCTTTGTAGTATGAGAGCTTGCCTACTCTGCTGATAGTGTTCCAAATTTGTTGGCCCTCAGACTACATGGAGGTGGTAAAAATGGTCAGTTATTGGCCAATCAAAACTGAAAGTATGTACAAGGCTTTAAAGGGAACCTGAGATAGCAGCAAAGGGTATATTTATACTTGCCCGGGGCTTCCTCCCCATCTTCTCCAGCCCCTCGGTTCACTTGTAATAGCTCCCGGTAATCCAGCCAGTCGTGCTCTTCTGTGCATGCATGACCAGACCACACATGCAGGTGCAAAACTCTCCCGGCTGCAGGAGCGCAAACGGAGAGTGCTTGCTCAGCCAGGCCACGCATCCGCTGGGGAGCGAGGCTGGCTAGGTTACTGGGAGCTATTACGAGTGAAGGAAGTGGCTGAAGAGGGCAGCTTCCTGCAGCCCCGCACCTCATGCGGATAATAATTTCCTTCTCATTATTTGCAATCATAAAAATCGCATCGAAAGATCGCATTTGGTGAAAAAATTGTAATGTTAATGGGCACCTTAAAGCTAAATACACACATGGAATGATTGTTGCTCATCGGGGATCAGTAAACAATCCCTCCGGTGACAAATTGGGGACAGTACTGGCTTCAGGCTAGCGATGCTCTCTGAAGTTATGAAGGGTAACGGAGGAACAGAGAGGGCAGGGGGAGTAAAAGTAACAGTGCGATTGGACATGCTTGGGTGTCAGGGGTCATTTAGGATCTATCACGTTGAATCCTTACGTGACATTGGCCATACGTTGTACACACATTAGAAAGTCCAGCAATCATTGGCCAAAGAGGCCTACTTCTATATAATGCTGCAGGTTGTCATTGGTCAGGTGAACTCACAGAGCTGTAAGCCAGGAACAGAAAGCTTTTCCTAATTTTTCAAAAAAGCTCTCTCAGCACTGTTGTCTGTAGCTCATGTTCCAGCTGCATTGGCTTTGTCGTGGGAGCTGTGAGTGACCTGTACAGCTTTAATGGCCCATTTTGCCCTGTGTTTGTCTGTTTGTGATCATGTGGATACCCAACAGATCACGATGACACCTAAACTCCTCCCCCACTCAGCAAAGCAAATGAGACAGTCTCCTCTCTTGCCCATGTCTTCTCGTGGAAGTACAGTGTGCCCTTCATTCACACTCTCATGGCTTCTTCCAATATGAAACATTTATTTTAACAATACAACACTGAAAGCTTCAACGCCCTAGTTCACACTCCCAGACTTTTCATGGTCAGTAAAGGTGAATAGGTGACTGTTACATTAATCACACAATTTTTATATTTGGAACACATGACTCAGAGATCTGTGCACCACACGACTCAGAGATCCGTGCACCACACGACTCAGAGATCCGTGCACCACACGACTCAGAGATCCGTGCACCACACGACTCAGAGATCCGTGCACCACACGACTCAGAGATCCGTGCACCACACGACTCAGAGATCCGTGCACCACACGACTCAGAGATCCGTGCACCACACGACTCAGAGATCCGTGCACCACACGACTCAGAGATCCGTGCACCACATGACTCAGAGATCTGTGCACGACATGACCGAGAGATTTCTGCATCACACGACTCAGATGTGTGCACCACACGACTCAGAGATGTGTGCACCACACGGCTCAGAGATGTGTGCACCACACGGCTCAGAGATGTGTGCACCACACGGCTCAGAGATGTGTGCACCACACGGCTCAGAGATGTGTGCACCACAAGACTCAGAGATGTGTGCACCACAAGACTCAGATCTGTGCACCACATGATTCAGAGATCTGTGCACCACATGACCGAGAGATTTGTGCATCACCCGACTCAGAGATCTGTGCACCACATGACTCAGAGATCTGAGCACCACAAGACTCAGAGATCTGTGCACCACATGATTCAGAGATCTGTGCACCACATGACGGAGAGATTTGTGCATCACACGACTCAGATCTGTGCACAACATGACTCAGAGATGTGTGCACCACATGACTAAAAGATCTGTGCACCACACGACACAGAGATCTGTGCACCACACGATTTAGAGCTCTGTGCATCGCATGACTCAGAGAACTGTGCACCACAAGACTAATGCTACATACACACTTGAGATAAAAGTCTTTGGAAATGGCAAGATCACAGACCAATTTTACCCCATTCCATGTAGTATGGAGAGCCATACTCTACACAGTCTATTCTATGGAGCTGCACTCCCTATCAGATAAAATCTTTGCAAGATGCTGCACACAAAGATGCTGTACACACTCAAAAGATCAGTATCTGCAAAAGATCTCTTCCTGCAAAAGATCCATTCCTGCAAAATGCATTCATAGTCTATGAGATCTGCAGATCCTTATACACACCTTGTTTAACAGACTTCATCTGCACATCTGGCAATCATCTGCAGATCTGAAAATCCATCCTGGTGGATCTGATCTGCAGATGATTGCCTGCTAAACAAGGTGTGTATGAGGATGTGCAGATATCATAGACTATGAATGCATTTTGCAGGAATGGATCTTTTGCAGGAACAGATCTTTTGCAAATAATGATCTTTTGAATGTGTACAGGCATCTTTGTGTGCAGCATCTTCCAAAGATTTTATCTGATGGGGAGTTCAGCTCCATAGAATAGACTGTGTAGAGCAGGGGTCCCCAAACGTTTTACAGACTGCTGGGGGGCCGGAGTATACATCAAATGATGAAGAAGTCTCTGTGCACCAGACAGTGAAGCATACCCAGGTGACAACCTATAGTCCAATTTCAACCCAAATAACTATGTGGAATTTGATTGGAACTCAGCGAATTACTGCTTTCTGGCTTCATTTTATATGCAGACCACTAATATTTAAAGATGTAGCTGACCGCATCTATAATACATTTTGTGTGTGGGGGGCCGGTAAAAAAGCCTCAGGGGGCCACATTCGGCCCGTGGGCCTTAGTTTGAGGACCACTGGTGTAGAGTATGGCTCTCATACTACATGGAATGGGGTAAAATTGGTCTGTGATCTTGCCTTTTCCAAAGACTTTTATCTCAAGTGTGTATGTAGCATTAGAGATCTGTGCACCATACGACTCAGAAATCTGTGCATCGCATGACTCAGGGATCTGTGCATCACAGGACTTAGATCTGTGTATCACGACTCAGAGATGTGCAGAGGTGTGCACCACATAAAGTGTACCTGTAGTGAGAAAAAGTGCCCCAAATGGGTACTTACCTAGGTAGAGTGAAGCCTCTGGATCCTCCAGAAGCTTTCCCCGTCCCTCTCCTCCTCGCCGTTCCAGTGCAGGGACCCACCGAAGCCCATCGACAAGGGCTCGTCAACAGAGCTTGCCGCACTGTGCAGGTGTAGGCGGCACACTAGCACGGAGCCAAATAAGCTCAGCTTTTTACACCAAGCCCGAGCGGCATCTCCATGCTACAGCCCAGGCATGAACGGTTTTGCACAGCGCAGCCGCGTTCATGCTCATATGGATCACGGCCACAGGCTTCAGGGATCCCAGCTCTGGAACAGCAAGGTAGAGGAAGACAGGGGAAGCCTCTTAATTTTTTTACTTTGTTTGCTGCTATGAGCAGTAGTGCTGCCCACAGCTTTTTTTTTTCTTCACTTAGAATTTTTTATATTGGATCCAATACAAAAAAACTTAAATTTGCCGCCTGATGAGATGACATTGCGTGCAACCGACACCAGGGGCCGCACATATCATCACCAGAGGGACCCGCCGAGGGACATTATCAATGGAGGACAAGAAGTGGATAAAGGAGCAAGAAGAGGAGATAGCCACCGGAGATCCCTGTGAAGAAGATGTGAATATGCAGGCAGGGAAACCGCCAGGTGCCGGCAAGGCATCCCGCACTCCAGCAATGCCACAGGTGAGAAACTGTAATAACTGGACAAGCCTGACTCTTCCTTACTGATCGTAGCTATTAACAAACAAGTCAGGTTCGTCCATAAAGCTAGGGAGGTTCAAGAAAGACGCATGCAGATGAAAATGATGGAAGATAAAAGTATACAGATGATGACATCACAGGGAAGTATACAAAAGAAGAAAGAAGATTACAGAAGAGGCAACAGAAGTACACAGATATATAAATAAGAAGGCTACAGTTAAAAAAAAGTTTGATTTTTATTATTATTTTAATAAATAATTTATTGTTGGCTTTTATTACAAATAAAGTTTTTACATTGATCTTTTTCATATAAATAATGGCCCCCTTTGCCCTGGGAGAGGGCAGACATCTGGGGTCCAACATAAGCCCCTTTCCCAGCATCTACGGCCACTTATCCTAAAAGGGAACCTTGAGGTGAGGGAGATATAGAGGCTGACCTATTTCTTTCCTTTTAAACAATGCAAATTGCAGGGCTGTCCTGCTGATCCTCTGCCTTTAATACTTTTAGCCATAGACCTTGATTTGCCACAAGCTTGTTTCAGGTGTGTGATTCAGACACTACTGAACTGAAAGATGCTAATGCCAGGCAACTGGTATTGTTTATAAGGAAATAAATATAGCAGCCTCCATATGTCTCTCACCTTGGGTTCCTTTTAACAGGGACAAGAAGGCTTTGAAGGAGAGGGCAAGAAATAGACTATGTGGGCTGGTATTGCTTAGGTGGCGGAGCCCAATCCTCATCCATTCAGGCAGTACCAGCCAAAATGGGGTGAAGGGGTCAAAGAGCCTTGCGGGGGGGGGGGGGGGGCTATGCCATTGTTCTTTTCTTTTTATTTACTACAATACAAAACAAATAAATCAAATCTGAGATGGCAGATGTCTTATCACTTGGGTAAAGCAGGTGATATCTGCCCTCATTTTTGTTGTCAGTAATCTAAGCCACTGACTGAATTATACGTAAAGAACTTAGGGCAAGGATAGTAACAAGTGAGTTATTTTCAGCACGGCTGGGCGAGCTCATTTTCTCCCGCCAGTGCAGTGTTAACTGAATGGTACCATTTGAAAATCACATGAGTGAAACGACCGCCAGCAAATGGTAACATTGTGGGCCAAAAATTCTCTTTTTTACATGCAATATTTTGGAGCTATGTCTGCACAATACAGCAGTATGAATAGCAAGAATGAATAATTCTTATTAGGGAGGCAATAAATCCCTTCACAAACCAACATGGTCAGAGCTATAGCCTGGTACATACATCCAATTTTGATTGGCCGATGACTGACCAATTTTACCATCTCCACTTAGTATGAGGACCAATATATTTTGAATATTATGAACAGATTGTCTAGGTAAGCTCTCATACTACATGGGAGTGGTAACATTGTTCAATCATTGGCCAATCAAAAGTGGATGTGAGTGCCAGGCTTAAAAAGAGACTTTAACCCAGGATGGAAGTGTATCTCAATCAGTAGTCAATACCTCCATTCCAACGAGAAATCTTTACCCTTTTTTGAATAAGATCATCATGTCTGTGTGGCAGATATTGAGGTGGAACCCCTCCCACAGTGTGATGTCAGGGTCATGGCAGTTTCCTGTCTGTGAACCTTGTTGCATTGTGGGAGATAATGACTGTTGCAACTGCCAAGCAAAATACTGTATACTGTATATAATACATCACCTTTTAGCCTATTGCATTGTTAGGGGGTGTGTTTATAGATAAGGACAATTTGTGCTGTCCATTTTTTTCATGTCTGCCACAATTAAAGATGCTGACCTGCAGGATCAATCAAACAACATGAACATGGCGAGTTTCTTGATCTACAGTATCTATCATTTTGCATGGTCTTGATTTTTTTCCCCTAACACTACCTTTTGGTAAAGTTCTCCTTTCTCAAGTGACAAAATGAGTAAACAAACAATTGTTACTGGAAGAATAAGTACAGTAATCAGGGTGATAATTAAAGTGAACCTCCGGACTAAAAATCTACTCAGCAGAACTGAAAAGGCTTGGTGTTTCTTTAACAGTTTCACAGCATCAGAACTTTGTTTTTCTTACCAAAGCATAATTTTTAGCTGCATTTTTAGCTAAGCTCCACCCATCAAAGAAAAAAAGCCCGGGCTTTTTTCCCTGATGCTGTGCAGAGCATGATGGGATTTCCTATGTTGTTATTCACGTTGTCTAGTAACTGGGAGAGGTGCTTAGGACACAGGACAGTTGGAACTGTGTCTCATGCTCCCTGTCACCTCCTTTCAACCAAAGAGATGGCTGCCATCATGAAATCAAACATTTGCCTGTTCTTTTAAAACAGTGTGGGTAAGAGATTATATTACCCATCTATTTTAATTAACATAACTAATGTAACTTAATGACAGTATGTTTTTTTAGGCTGGAGTTCCTCTTTAAGGAGTGAAGAAGCAATTTTTTTAAGGATCAAATTCTGCAGTCGCCCCTTTAAGATATAGTTTATCATTACATAATATACATAAACAGACAAGAATGTAAGTACCAGAAAGCAAAACGGAGTCTCAATTTTCTTCATAGCATTCATTATGAGTAAATAACAACTCTGAGACACTGGTTTCATAGGTAAGATAGGCAAGGAAAATTGGGTTTCCCGTACGGGTAGCATTCTGTGCTGTGACTCTAAAGTGAACCATATGCTTATGTGCTAAAACTGCACAGGAAAATTTCCTGTACTCTGAGGACTCTTTCACACTGTCAGTCTATGGAGCCTTTCATATCAACGTGGTGCTACGCAATGCGACCGACGTAACTTTTCGACGCATCCTCGACACGAGGTGCATAGCTACATTCCCATGCGGCTCCTGGGTGGATGTGTGGCAGACCGGAAGTCATGCAACCCTTGATATTGTATTTTGTATGCTGTTTATAAATTAATGTAGGAGACTCTGCCCCACTATACAAATACACACAGCGCTTCTTAATGTAGAAGCGTATTACCAATCCATCCAATAGGGTGATGCGACCTACTTATTTCCTATGATTCCGCCGTGGAGCGCTGACGTCACCGCCTCACCACGCACAATTTATGTTTACAGCTATTGCACATTTTTGACAATTTGTATTGAACACCAGCACAGTATTGGGCTTGGTTTATTCTGTGCATATAGCGCAAACCCATGCATTTTTGATGTAAACTTATGGTTTTCCATTAACTTTGTTAATGTTTCTGTTAATGTTTTTGTTTGTTTGTTTGTGTTTCTTGCATTTCAGCACTTTGCAGACCAACTGCTTTCTAGCTTTTTTCCAATTTTTTTTATAATGTATACATTTTTTTTAATCTTTTTCTGATTAACATTTTGTATTTTTGCTCATTTTGACAAAAACTTAAAATGTTTCTGGTCTTGCATGGACCTCTCACTAGCACTTTTAGTTATGGTGTGAACCCACACCATAACTCCTACTTTTTGGCTTACTTAATTACCTAATTTAGGTTATACATAGATATTTTTCCTGGCATGCAAAGTGCTCTGATTATCTTCAGTTAATGGGGATCTTTTTTATAAATGTTTTTTAATTTTTTCTATAAGGGTTTTTGGAATTTAATTAACGTGATTGTTTGTGGATACTTTTTGTAGTATGATTTTCCTTATTGGAATTACTAGGGGTACTTTTTCTGATTGTGAACATATACTGTAGTTATTGCCCTGATATAGTAATTAATTACATATTTATATGCTCAATGTATGGGACGGAAGTCATGCAAGTCTATGGTGATGTGGGCATTTTTAAACTGACCGCCGCAGTTTTACACATCGCGCAGAAATGTATTTTAGCAATACGCTTCCACGCATGTGATCACTTTGCCAACAGGAAGTGAACATCACTTCCTGCTCGTCCAGCTGGCAAATGGGGATTACTGCATACTAACGTGGTAATCCCGAAGGCCTGTTTTTGGAGGTAATGCCAATCCGCAGTGTGAAACCGGCCTGAACATAAATGCTAACACTCACCTATGTGAGTTCTCTGGTGTTTAAGAAGGTTTTCATTCTGAGTGAAACATTTCCCACACTCTGAGCATACAAAAGGACATTCACCTGTATGAACTTTCTGGTGTCTATACAGATTTGACTTCAGAGTAAAACATTTCCCACACTCAGTGCAGGAAAAAGGCCTCTCACCAGTGCGAGATTTATGAGTTTTCTTGTGGCAAGTTAGTTCGACTCTTTGGGTGAAACATTCGCCACATTTTGAACAGGAAAAAGACTGTTCATCTGTATGGAGTCTTCTGTGTTTAAGTAGAGCTGATTTCCAAATAAAACATTTCCCACACTCTGAACATGAAAAAGGACGCTCACCAGTGTGGATTTTCTGGTGCGTAAGAAGAACTGATTTTAGATGAAAGCATTTCCCACACTCAGAACAGGAAAAAGGCCGCTCACCAGTGTGAATGCTTTGATGTCGATCCAGATCTTTCTTTAGAGTAAAGCATTTCCCACACTCAGAACATGAAAAAGGACGTTCACCTGTGTGAAATCTCTCATGTCTAACAAGAGCTGATTTACGAGTAAAACCCTTTTCACACTGTGCACATTCAAAAGGTCGCTCATCAGTGTGAATCCTCTGGTGTGTGAGAAGAGATGATTTCCGCGTAAAACATTTCCCACACTCTGCACATGCAAAGGGACGCTCATCTGTGTGAAGTATCTGGTGATTATAAAGATTTCCCTTGTGCGTAAAACATTCCCCACATTCAGGACATGAAAAAGGCCGCTCCCCAGTGTGAAGTCTCTGGTGCGCAAGGAGAATTGATTTGCGAGTAAAACATTTCCCACACTCTAGACATTCAAAAGGACGATGTCCCAGGTGAACTGGCTGAAGAGATGCACTTTTTAAATTGTCCCATTCAGATGACGGGAATGTATTTTCTTCTGTTTGTGTAAGAATATCTGATTTACCAGATGAATGATCAACTGATCTGTCTGCAACGTAAAATCTAGCATCAATATCTGGGGTAATAGGATGTGATCTGTCAGAAGATTCCTCAGCAGTAGAGGGATCCGGTGATCTCTCCTCATGGTAAAGTCTGTGATGTGTATCTCCAGTAATGAGGTTTCCTCCTGGAGAATATTGTGCAACGCCATTATCTTCTGCATTATAATCTGGGGGTGAGATAAGACGTCCCTCCGAGGTGCTCCCCACATCCTGTCCATCTATTGGGGAAATAATAATAGTTATACAACAGTCATTCTCCTGTTTTTATTTCTTAAGAAGTTTCTGTTTTAAACTGCATAAAAAAAAATCTGTAAAGGTGAGAAATGGATCATCTTGTTACTACATACTTTATGTTGGTCCAGGGATTGCCTTCTTAAAACAGAAGGTATTTGCGATTATTCAGGCTAGAGTGAGCATATGATGTCTCCCACGATGCATCACTGCTGAATATGCAAATCATCCTTTGTTGTCCCTGTAAGCTAACCCCACCTCCAGATCCGCTGGAATGCAATGATGTGTCAGCTTGTTAATTGTACAATAATACAATATGCATACAGACTGTTTCAGACTGGTTGGTCCTCATCAGTGCTGGGCTTTTTGGTCCTTTTTAGCCCCTTTCACACTCCTGTGAATTCTGGTTCACCAGGAGCTTGTTGGGCAATCTGTAATAGTGAGGAATAGAGATGGGCCTTTCATATGGCGTACATTATCTCCTCCTCATTTGTTGGTTCTATGATGTTATACTGAGGAATGGAGATGGGCCTTTGATATGGCGTACATTATCTCCTCCTCATTTGTTGGTACTATGATGTTATACTGAGGAATGGAGATGGGCCTTTCATATGGTGTACAGTATCTCCTCCTCATTTGTTGGGAACATGATGCTATACTGAGGAATGGAGATGGGCCTTTCATAAGGTGTACAGTATATCCTCCTCATTTGTTGGGAACATGATGCTATACTGAGGAATGGAGATGGGCCTTTCATATGGTGTACAGTATCTCCTCCTCATTTGTTGGGAACATGATGCTATACTGACGAATGGAGATTGGCCTTTCATATGGTGTACAGTATCTCCTCCTCATTTGTTGATACTATGATGTTATACTGAGGAATGGAGATGGGCCTATCATATGGTGTACAGTATCTCCTCCTCATTTGTTGGGAACATGATGCTATACTGAGGAATGGAGATGGGCCTTTCATATGGTGTACAGTATCTCCTCCTCATTTGTTGGGAACATGATGCTATACTGAGGAATGGAGATGGGCCTTTCATATGGTGTACAGTATCTCCTCCTCATTTGTTGGGAACATGATGCTATACTGAGGAATGGAGATGGTCCTTTCATATGGTGTACAGTATCTTCTCCTCATTTGTTGGTACTATGATGTTATACTGAGGAATGGAGATGGGCCTTTCATATAGTGTACAGTATCTCCTCCTCATTTGTTGGGAACATGATGCTATACTGAGGAATGGAGATGGATCTTTCATATGGTGTACAGTATCTCCTCCTCATTTGTTGGGAACATGATGCTATACTGAGGAATGGAGATGGGCCTTTCATAAGGTGTACAGTATATCCTCCTCATTTGTTGGGAACATGATGCTATACTGAGGAATGGAGATGGGCCTTTCATATGGTGTACAGTATCTCCTCCTCATTTGTTGGGAACATGATGCTATACTGACGAATGGAGATTGGCCTTTCATATGGTGTACAGTATCTCCTCCTCATTTGTTGATACTATGATGTTATACTGAGGAATGGAGATGGGCCTATCATATGGTGTACAGTATCTCCTCCTCATTTGTTGGGAACATGATGCTATACTGAGGAATGGAGATGGGCCTTTCATATGGTGTACAGTATCTCCTCCTCATTTGTTGGGAACATGATGCTATACTGAGGAATGGAGATGGGCCTTTCATATGGTGTACAGTATCTCCTCTTCATTTGTTGGGAACATGATGCTATACTGAGGAATGGAGATGGTCCTTTCATATGGTGTACAGTATCTTCTCCTCATTTGTTGGTACTATGATGTTATACTGAGGAATGGAGATGGGCCTTTCATATAGTGTACAGTATCTCCTCCTCATTTGTTGGGAACATGATGCTATACTGAGGAATGGAGATGGATCTTTCATATGGTGTACAGTATCTCCTCCTCATTTGTTGGGAACATGATGCTATACTGAGGAATGGAGATGGATCTTTCATATGGTGTACAGTATCCCCTCCTCATGTGTTGATACTATGATGTTATACTGAGAAATGGAGATGGGCCTCTCATATGGTGTACAGTATCTCCTCCTCATGTGTTGATACTATGGTGTTATACTGAGGAATGGAGATGGGCCTCTCATATGGTGTACAGTATCTCCTCCTCATTTGTTGGTGCTATAATGTTATACTGAGGAATGGAGATGGACCTTACATATGGTGTACAGTATCTCCTCCTCATGTGTTGATACTATGGTGTTATACTGAGGAATGGAGATGGGCCTCTCATATGGTGTACAGTATCTCCTGCTCATGTGTTGATACTATGGTGTTATACTGAGGAATGGAGATGGGCCTTTCATATGGTGTACAGTATTTCCTCATTTGTTGGTACTATGATGTTATACTGAGGAATGGAGATGGGCCTTTCATATGGTGTACAGTATCTCCTCATTTGTTGGTACTATGATGTTATACTGAGGAATGGAGATAGGCCTTTCATGTAGTGTACAGTATCTCCTCCTCATTTGTTGGTACTATGATGTTACACTAAGGAATGGAGATGGGCCTCTCATATGGTGTACAGTATCCCCTCCTCATGTGTTGATACTATGATGTTATACTGAGAAATGGAGATGGGCCTCTCATATGGTGTACAGTATCTCCTGCTCATGTGTTGATACTATGGTGTTATACTGAGGAATGGAGATGGGCCTTTCATATGGTGTACAGTATCTCCTCCTCATTTGTTGGTACTATAATGTTATACTGAGGAATGGAGATGGGCCTTTCATATGGTGTACAGTATTTCCTCCTCATGTGTTGATATTTTGATGTTATACTGAGAAATGGAGATGGGCCTTTCATGTGGTGTCCAGCATTTCCTCCTCATTTGTTGGGAACATGATGTTATACTTATCTTGTTTAATTAAATCTTCCCAGGTTGTAGAGGACATATCCTCTTAATCATGCACATGTGGCAAGCTTAATTCCTCCCTATATGCTTTGGGAAGCAGGTCTAACTTCCTCCAAATCTTGAGAAAAGTGGATGGAATGCTAAGGCCTATTAGCAAAATCTTCCATTGATACAGTTTTCAGAGGATGAAAAGACATATGCTTTATATTTGGAAGACATGGTCTAAATAATTCCCATTCAGCATATAGCGTATTGGATTCTTCAGTCATTATTCCATATATTGATTCAGTTTCTGTTACACTTCCATTTCTCCTACCACCCTCAATGAGTTTACTCCCTCCACCTAATTTACCCACCCACAATACATGCCCTCCCAATGCATATCCAATAATCCAACAGTCTCCACTGCCTAACCACCACACCTGAATGGTAACCTGTTCTAGATGCCTAAGCTTAACCTTAAAACTCTAACTAGTAAAGCTAGCCAACCCACTAAAACTAACCATCCGTATCTATGCTCAAGTGATACTCACCTCTTGTCCTCCATCTTGGCTGAAGTGTCCAGAGCCCAAGTCCTCCTCCTTAAGCTAATGTTATCAATCATGCTGATAATGTGACACTGCTTTGTACATAACTTGGACGCCAAACAAAAACGTCAAACCAATGTCCTTTCCTTGTTACTTGGCCTACAATGAGATTTGGATTCACGCTCAGATTCCACCACATTCTCAGCCACCCCATCAATTCTATAGTCCCCAGTGTCTGCCTACCTTGGCCGTGTCCATGAGCTGTGCCCAGAAAGCATATATTTATCTGTCGGCTTGCTGACTTGTGTAACATGTTTGCAGTCAGTTATTACTCACCTGAGCCTATAGGATATTGGCATTCCTCCCGTTTAATGGTCTCCATCACTTCACCTTCTGCCATGGGCTGGTGATTTCTCCACACATAAGTCTCTTCTTCTTCCATCTTCATTGTCCTCATCATTTCATCTTTCCCCACAGACAGTTGATCCATCCTCTCTTTTTCTTCCTCCTTAACTTTCCACATTAGGTTTCCCTCCTCCACAGCCTGCTGATAATCCTTCGCATATGTCTCTTCTTCTTCCTTTTTAATTGCCATCATTTCACTCCCTCCCATAGTCTGCTGGTCACCACTCACATGTGTCTGTTCATGTTCTTCTTTAATTCTTCTCATCATTTCACTGTCCTCATTGCACTGCTCATCAGCTTTCACACATGACTCTTCTTTTTCCTCTTTAACTGTCCGCATTGTTTTGCCCTCCTGTGTAAACTGCTGATCACCCCTCACATACGTCTCTTCTTCTTCCAATTTAACCTCAACTTTCAAATCAATACGCTCTATATCCTTAAAGACATGATCGGAAGCAACATCTTTACAATGGGAGCACTCTAATTGATTAACATTTTCTCAAACAGAATAAAGTCTCTTGTGCAGTGATAACCTCAGTTCCACCTACCTGATAATGGTGGGGGATGGTGGGATCTTCCTGCAGACAATCCTGTGAATTAAGAGGACCTGTACATCTCTCTGGTGGGTTTCTGTTATTTGATCCATCTGTAGAAAACATAAACAGTGACAAAATACATTGTTTTCTATGTGTGTGAAGGGGGGACCCCAGTACTGCTCTCTCCTTTACGAGAAATTAAAGTCTCCTCTTACTCGGTGATGTGAGGGGTAGCTGAGTCTCCATCTTGAAATCCTTGTAGAGGTCCTTGTGGCCTTCTAAATGCTGCCACTCCTGCATGGAAAAATACATGGGGACATGATGATGCCTTATACTGTAGGTACCTGACACACACACAGTGATACAGTCACCATCCACACACATCCCTTGCTGTTATTGGATCAGAACCCAGAGTGAACCTTGTATGTTCTAACAGATCCCAGCGTTCTACCATATTATCAGCATACAATCCCATTCCCCCGAAAAAACGAAAGGGTAAAAGAAGCAGGGTATTGATAAAACTAGGTTAAAAACACATACAATTGAAAAAAGTGAGGGAGCTTAACTCAATGAAGACAAATTCATGTAGATAATTAATCTTAATATGCAATGGCAACACGTTTCATTGGTCTATGCCCACTTCCTCAGACCGAATAAAGTACCTTAGATTCAGCTCAGAGCACCCTTTGGCACTTTATTTGGCCGGAGGAAGTGGGCATAGACCCATGAAATGCATTGCCAGTGCATATTAAAATTAATGAAAATTAATTATCTACATGAATTTGTCTTCATTGAGGTAAGCTCCCTCATTTTTTGTTTTATTTTATGTGTTTTTAACCTAGTTTTATTGATACCCTGGTTGCCTCTTTCCCCCTTTTGTGCTTTTCACTCTCCTTTGGAGGGGAGTTCTATTAGGCTCATTAGTGCCTCCGCCACGATTTGTAACCATTTAGCCATTTTGTATCAAAAGCACGACCGCATTCAGCTGGGCTGGATACCCAAATGGAGAAAGGTTTGTTCATCTCCACCTGCCTGCAGTGGATGGTTGCCCATCTGCAACCTCTCTTTGTGAGTACTGCATTCTACAACTCTGACTTATTATATTCTCTGTGACGTACTGCTCCATCAGGGCTCTGCATTTTTTCCCTTTTAGATCATCCCCATACCGGCCATTCCCAAAAAGTTGGGACAGCATAATGCTCTTTATAAAAAAAAAAAACAACTCCCCCCACCTCTCCAACATTCAGCTGGTATTAATCACTCGTGCTTCCTGACATTGAACCCTCACCTACCCCCTTTAGGCCTCTTTCACAGAGGAACGTTGCGTTTGATGCGACGTTAAAGTCGCACAACGTGCCCCTAACGCAGCGCATGTAGGTTCTGCAATTGGACGTTATTTGGCACTGCGTTATGTGTCTCTTGGTGCACCGTTTTCATCGCATACCGATGGAACAAAATAGGTGCAGGCGCTACATTTAAGAAAAAAAAACAAAAAACACATTACTGAGCATGTGCAACACACATAACGCAGCAAATGTATTGCTAAACGCACAGCATGCAGCACTTACTAAATATTGCTACAAGTTACACACGACGCAACGTGTGCACTGTGAATGTCGCACAGACTTTGTATTGCTGTGCGTTAGTCTGCGTTATAAATTTTTATAACGTGCGACTTTAACGTCCCACTGTGAAAGAGGCCTTACAGTAACCACTTCCTTGATACCCAGCCCTTAAAGGACATCCGAGGTGAAAATACACTGATGAGAAAAACAATTGTATTTATCCTCCTTTGCCTAAAAATTACTTTTTAGATATCCCACAGTTTTATTTTATGTTTAAATCTAGTTTTTAAATTTTTACTGTTTCATTGTCTCTGCTTAATGACACCTTCATTGAAGTATGCCAGAGCTCAAATCTATGAATTATTGGCCCTTTTTATCTCTTCCCGCCCTCAGAAGCCATTTACTGACAGGAAAGTGTTTTATGGCTGTAATTACTTATTATTAAGTGTTATGCTGTAGTTGGACCCAGTCCCGACTCGGACAGAAACTGTCACTTGCATACCTGATGTTTAACTCTTTCAGGCAGAGAAAGAAAAAAAGGAACACAGCCTAGTTATTTGTGTGCTTGGCACTGTACATATACATGTTTATCTCATCATGTCACATGCCACCTCGGTTGTCCTTTAATGTTATCACTTAATGTTACACTTCTTAATGTTATCAGCTTCCTGAAGCCTAACAGGAATGTTAACCCCTTTCCAAATGACTAACCATAATCTCCTAACAAATAAAAGTAATACAACCCTTCCCTGTCTAATAACACCAACCAATATTCACCTTTCATAGTCTTCGTCAATAGTGCTGATCTAGAGAGATACAATCTAGACAGCCGCTGCTTCCACTTTATAATAGCAAAACGCTGGTGCCCAAAGTGAGCCCTTAATATTTTAATTATATATCATATTTTTACCTATGTTTTAGCTGCATATCATATCACCATTATATTTTACATATGTACCTGCTGCTAACTCCCTCACCTTAGCTTCCCATGAAGAAATGAGAGCTGGAAGATTGTCTAAAAAGGGTTTGATTTCAGCTTGCTATAATAGAATAGAGTCTGTTTTGTATCTTACATGTCAAATGAAAACTATGCCCCACAGACTTCTAGATAGTGGACTGGTTAAAGGCTCTGCCTCTGACACAGGAGACCAGGGTTTTAATCTCAGCTCTTCCTGTTCAGTAATCCCGCAGCTATTCAGTAGGAGACCTTGTGCAAGACTCCCTAACACTACTACTGTCTACAGATCGCGTCCTAGTAGCTGCAGCTCCGGTGCTTTGAGTCCGCCAGGAGAAAAGTGCAATATAAAAGTTATTTGTCTTTTTTCTCTTACATGTGAAGAAATACATGTCCCAGCAACCTCCTCATTCTCCAGACCTTTGTTATTTGTATAAAACAATTCTCAGCATCATTTGCTGGTCATTCTTTACCTGCAGAACTACATGTCCTACAAGTCTGTCTCTGCTTTAGAACTACAAGTTCCAGCATGCCCCATGAATTGCCTTTTTTTTGTTCTCCATTGGAATCTGTTTATAAAATCATTACAGCTACTAGCTCTAGCACATTCTGTCTGAAGTGCTGGTATCTTTGCTGAATGTGTAGAACTACAAGTCCCATAATGTCCCACTGGAACCTCTCTAGGATGAGAGAACTGCAAGGCTAAGCAGTCTATCTACTCTTCTTTCCCTCGCTGGCACTTGTAAAGTTAGAAATCCCACGTCCCTCCTGTCTGTGCCAAATGCAAGTCCCAATATATAAGATTAGCAAATAACAACTTACTCCTCTGCTGCCAGTTCCTGC
The DNA here is from genome assembly GCF_040937935.1 of Hyperolius riggenbachi. Classification (NCBI taxonomy): domain Eukaryota; kingdom Metazoa; phylum Chordata; class Amphibia; order Anura; family Hyperoliidae; genus Hyperolius; species Hyperolius riggenbachi. The sequence goes on along the minus strand of NC_090655.1, from coordinate 232,012,253 downwards.
AATGTCTCCTCTCTACTTCCTCCTACTCACCAACTCTCTACATCCTGTGTATATGCCCCACCCCATCAGTTAGATTGCCACCTACTGGACAATGAGAAAACTGCAGACGAGTGTTTTGCATTTTAGCCGTTATTACCGTATTGTTGTTGTTAATAATAATAATAATAACAACAATAATGTATTGTTATTTTACAAACTACGTGCAAGATTAAGGATCACATATTATAGTTAAAATAAAAAATAGATTTTTAACGAATGAAAATAAGGCTGGCAGTGGGCTATTTTACACCAAAATGCGCCAGCAGTTAATGATTTTGTAGAAATTTTTTTGGCAAGCGATTTCAAAGTGATTTTTACAGCACTTTTGCTTGTCTGTGCTTTCTACAGAACCACAATAGCTTCAAATATGCTACATGCAGCACTATTGTCATTTATGCAAAATCAAATCACTTCAATGTTAAAGGAACACTGTAAGGTAAAAAAAAGTTTAACTTACCTGGGGCTTCTACCGCAACCCCCCCACCATCACCCCCAAGCAAGGACACGCATGGCCAGGGCTGCAGAGGCGCAATGGCCCACGACATTAATTGCTTGTCGACCACATTACGCCTATGGGCGTGGCCACGGCGGCAGCCCCAGGACCGCCTAACACCGATCAGCGTAAGGTCCTTGGGGCTCGCAGTGCAGGAGATTGCGGTTGCGCGCGCGACTCCTGTTGGTGGGCGGAGCTGTCTAATTACATTGTACAGCGATGCGATCTGCAGCAGCGCTGTACTGGGGACAGCTGTGTGACATGGCTGTCCCCCTGGGGCACTAGAGAACGATCGGCTCTCATAGGCAGAAGCCTATGACAGCCGATTGCCATGATTAGCTAGCTGCGAGGAGGGAGGGAGAGAAAAAAAATTAAATAGTAATATTTATTAAAAATAAATGAAGAAAAATATTGACACACAAAAAATAAATAAACACAGGGAGAGCGATCAGACTCCACCAACAGAGAGCTCTGTTGAAGAAGAAGGAAGGGGGGGAATCACTTGTGTGCTAAGTTGTGCAGCCCTGCCGCCTGGCCTTAAAGCTGCAGTGGCCCATTTTGTAAAAAATGGCCTGGTCTTTAGGGGGGTTTAAGCCCATGGTCCTCTAGGTTAAAGTTGCAAAAAATGGAAGTGAGCCGCGGCTGGGGACTGGAGGATCGTTTTGTCTCAGCGCTGACTGTTTGTAAAAAATAGGATTATTGGCACACAGCAGAAATTTGGATTGTTCCGTATATATTTGCTCTGTATATATTTGCGCTTTCCCTATTCAGGGCTCTTTAAAATGAATATCATTGGTCAACATACAGAAATGGATTGAGATGTAATGGGGCCCTAGGCAAGGTAGTAGATTTAGGGCACCTTGTCGTCCTTTTGGTAAGCTGATGTGAAGACAGGTCAAATAAGGTGGCAGGTGGGCCCCTTGACAGCCACTAGGACCCAAGCACCTGCCTTGGTTGCCTGGTGGATGATCCTGCTCTGTCAACATATTGTTATTGGTACATGATCTTGTGGTTTAATGCAGTGATCTGCAAACTTGGTTCTCCAGCTGTTAAGGAACTACAAGTCCCACAATGCATTGCAGGAGTCTGACAGGCAGTCATGATTCATAAAGGCAAATGCATTGTGGGACTTGTAGTTCCTTAACAGCTGGAGTGCCAAGTTTGCAAATCGCTGGTTTAATGCATTTGCAGGTTATACAGAAGTAGAGTCCTTTAATTAGTTTGGTCCGGGGTTCTGTGCGGGAGTGCGCACGTGCGACTCCACCCGAAGTCGGCACATTACCAGAGCCACCATCGGGATCACGGAAAGGGCCAGGAGGATGCCGGAGGACCTCGCGGGCTACATTGGGCTGGAGGAAACCCCAGGTAAATTCTGTTTCCTTTTTTTTGGTACCGCTCACGGTCCGTTTAAGCTAATAAATTCCTTTGCGCCTATGGTGTACATCGATCTGCTAAAGTTGTGTGACCATCCAAACTGATGAGAGACTAGTTGTGACGATTTGTCACTGGTGCCGGACGATAAGAAGTTCCAACCAAAGATTACATACTCCTGCTTCAACTCAGAATTATTTGCATCTCATTGACTATCCCTAGTTGCAGTAACATGCTGACACAATTTCATCGCCCTTCCCCTCAGATGAAACACAGACACACGTGCATGCAGCAAGCAGCACACAAGCACACATGTACACAAGAACAGATGAGACAGACTTCTGTCCTGTTCAGGGTGATTTTTATTTACACTTCATGGCTGTTCCTTGTATTAAATATTTATTAACAAGACAAACAATTCATATCAAAATAAATACAACAATACAGCTTGTATATCTTCCACTTTCAAAGCATTTCACAAAACAGTTATTGTGTTGTCTCTCACACACTACAGGATCAAACCAATCTTTTCTGGAGGGAGAGCTGGAAAAGAGGGATGACGCCCTCTGTACAATGTTCAATCAAAAAGAGCTGGCACATCCAAGGTGAATCTTTATTGGTTCCATATAAAACATGTAGCCAACATTTCGGAGCCACGTAGGGCCCCTTTGTCAAGGCACAATTTGCTCAAAAGCAAAGATCTGTCTGCCACTGTAATCAAGCTCCAGTAGGGGTTAATAGGAGAAGACTCCTCTAGACACTCGTTTGCAGTGATGGCAGCAGCACTCCCCTGAATACACATCACTGCAAGCGAGTGTCTAGATGAGTCTTCTCCTATTAACCCCTACTGGAGCTTGATTACAGTGACAGACAGATCTTTGCCTTTGAGCAAATTGTGCCTTGACAAAGGGGCCCTACGTGGCTCCGAAATGTTGGCTACATGTTGTATATGGAACTAATAAAGATTCACCTTGTATGTGCCAGCTCCTTTTGATTGAGCAGCAATTCACAAACGTCAGTATGGCATCCATTTAAACAGAGCATTAGTAATCATCTGATAATCTGTACTTAGAAATTGCTCTGACAATGAAGTTTTACCCTTCTATCACAGAATGCTTGTCCTGCTGTTTAATGATCTCATAAACACGATAAAAAGTTTGTAGTATGGTCCACCCCTATCAGATTTTAACAATATCAAACATGCAAAAACAAAGGTTTTTTTTTTTTTAACCAAAATTCTTGTAGTTTATTCTTTCTCAATATTCTCTCCAAATCATGGACTCATTACATGGGCACAAAGACCAGACTTCCACTTCACATACAAAGACTGCCTGACACGGGTTTCATGACCAAAGGTCGCTTCCTTAGAGGCACATCGTTTACAAACATTTGTCTTACCCGTAAACTAGCGAAAGTTAGCACCCCGATCTGGAGTTTCAAATGGAGACTGCACTCAGCGGAGGTGTCTGCACACTCCTGTGAGTAGCAAAAGATGCTGTCTTTTAATTTGTGGTGCACAAATTACATCTGTTGGATTTGATGTGCTTGCACCAAAGTGTCATTGTGCTCATAGCCCATAGCACACTTTCTGTACTGTTGCCCAACTGTTCTGAGTCTGGAATCAATCCTGAACACTGAGCAAATATGCTAGGGCTGCACAGAGACATTTCCTACTCTCTTTCACTGACCTGTGTGAGTTATCTGGTGTTTAAGAAGGCCTCCACTTCGAGAAAAACATTTCCCACACTTTGAACATGAAAATGGACGCTCACCTGTGTGAATTTTCTCATGCCGATGAAGAACTCTTTTGTCTCTGGAACATTTACCGCACTCTAAACATGAAAATGGATGCTCACCATTGTGAATTCTCTGATGGGTGACGAGAGCTGATTTCTGGTTAAAGCATTTCCCACACTCTGCACACGAAAAGGGACACTCACCAGTGTGGATTCGCTGGTGTGCAAGAAAGGCTGATTTTTGGTTAAAGTATTTCCCACACTCTGATCATGAGAAAGGATGCTTGCCACTGTGGGATTTGTAAATTCTCTGGTGATGAATAAGGTTTGCTTTGTGAGTGAAACATTCTCCGCACTCTAAACATGGAAAAGGACGCTCCCCTGTGGGAATTCTCTGATGCGTAAGTAAGGATGATTTCCAAGAGAAACAGTTTCCACATTCTGAACAGGCAAAGGGACGCTCACCGGTGTGAATTCTCTGGTGACTAAAGAGGTTTGCTTTCTGTGTGAAATATTCCCCACACTCTGAACATGAAAAAGGATGCTCTCCTGTGTGAAGTATCTGGTGGGTGATAAGTCCTAATTTCCGAGTAAAACTTTTTTCCACATTCCAGACATAAGAAAGGACGGACACCAGTATGAATTCTCTGGTGTCTAACAAGAGCTGACTTCACAGTAAAACATTCCCCACACTCTGAACATTTAAAAGGGCGTTCACCTGTGTGAAGTCTCTGGTGTCTTACGAGATCTGACTTTGCACTGAAACATTTCCTACACCTTGAGCATGAAAAAGGACGCTGACCTGAGTGAATTTTCTGATGTCTAAGAAGAGACGACTTTAGCATAAAACATTTCCCACACTGGAAACATGAAAAAGGATGATGACCTGTGTCAAAAATCTGGTGTAAAGCAAGCGATTTATTTTTCAAAGTGTCCCCTGCAGATAAAGGAAATATGTTTCCAACTGTTGATTCATAGAAGATTCCCAAAGATTGAATGGCTTAGGTGGCTTATTTGTACAATGAGTTCCTTGATGAATATTTGTGGTAACAATAAGTGATCTGTCAGAAGGTTCCTCAGGATTAGAGGGATCCGGTGATCTCTCCTCACAGTAAAATCTGTGATGTTTATTTCCAGTAATGGGGTTTCCTCCTGGATAATATTGTGTGCCACCACCATTATCTTCTGCATTATAATCTGGAGGTGAGATAAGATGTCCCTCTGAGGAGTTCCCCACATCCTGTCCATCTATTAGGGAATGAATAATAATAATAATACATTCATTAGAGCTATTTATAATTTTAGACAGGAAGAAAAAAACATTCGAGGAACAGACCTACCTCTCTTACCCATTTGTGTTGCACTTATGAATAAACATTATATGGTGTAACGTGTCTCCACTTCATTAGTTAGCAATACAATGTTATTTTAATCTATTAGGGTAAACTGGATGTATTACGAGCCCAGTTTGCTCCTCGATGCACTCATTCATGACGGCCGGGACTTAAAGGGAACCAAAGATGAACGATTCACACAAAATAAACATATCAGTTGATAGCTTGTAAAGAATAAATGCTCTACCTGATAATTTCGCCACTCTGGTGTGCCTTTTTGAGTGTTTTTTATCCATTATTGCTCCAGGAAATATCCAATATGGCCGCCGGCTCATACCTGTTCTGCTTCCGGGTTATGAGCTGTTCTAGATGTGCTGTCTAGCCTCTATGAGACTATAGACAAGCAGGGCTGCTGCAGCCTTTCATCTGTCTGCTTTCATTATTCTGGTATGCTGTGTGGCTGCCTGTAGGAAGTGTCTCTCATAGAAATGAAACTGCATACAGTAGATAATGACTGGCTGCACACTGCACATCAGATACACTTGTGTGTGTCAGAGCTTCTTTCTCGGCAGCATCAGCCCCTCCCATGTCAACAGCTCTGAGTATGAAATCTGAGCCAGGAGGGGGCAGGCTTGGGCTTGAAAAGACTCCACAGAAGAGTGACTCAGCTATAATGATTCCAGGTCAAACATAGACTGAATCAGTCGGTGGATTCTTATCACAGTTGATAACAGATAGATTAGACTGAAAAGAATAAAACTAAAAGCAGGGTAGGTTTTTACTGTCATGTTCCCACTGATAAATGTATTAAAATACACAAGGGTGCTTCGTCTCTGGTTCTCTTTAACCAGCAGTGATTGGTGAATGGGAACATGTGTTCCCTGAGCCAATATAAGTGTCGGTGTATGAATGATCATCATAAAAATTAAAGCAAAAATTATAGTAACACCAATTACACACTTCCTATGAACACAGGATAAAGCGTGTAGCACCATCTAGTGGACAAAAAGTAAAATTAAAAGAAAAATACATACAAAACATTGCAAAAGGTGATGGAGGAGGAGAATTGAGTTTTTGCCTTCAGCTTTAGCTAAAGCGAGGTCATTGACCACTTTGGTGAGAACTCTTTTGGTTGAGTGGGCAGGCCAAAATCCAGATTGTAGTGGGTCTAGCAGGGAGTTGGCATTGAGGTACTGGGCCAGGCGTTTGTGTATGAGATGCTTAACCATCTTAGCGGTATGGACGAGCTCAGCTCGTCCATCACCGCCGATGGCTGCTGCTCAGGCCCTGCTGGGCCGATTTCCATCAAATAAAGTGCAGCACACGCAGCCGGCACTTTGCCAGCCGCGTGTGCTGCCCGATCGCCGCCGCTCTGCGGCGATCCGCCGCGAGCAGCGGCGAAAGAGGGTCCCCCCAGCCGCCTGAGCCCTGCGCAGCCGGAACAAATAGTTCCGGCCAGCGCTAAGGGCTGGATCGGAGGCGGCTGACGTCAGGACGTCGGCTGACGTCCATGACGTCACTCCGCTCGTCGCCATGGCGACAGGAGAAGCCAAACACGGAAGGCTGCTCATTGCGGCCTTCCGTGTTACCTCTGGCTGCCGGAGGCGATCGGAAGAATGCCTCCGGAGCGCCATCTAGTGGGCTTTCATGCAGCCAACTTTCAGTTGGCTGCATGAAATAGTTTTTTTTTTATTTAAAAAAAAACCCTACCGCAGCCGCCCTGGCGATCTTAATAGAACGCCAGGGTGGTTAAGGAGTTTTGAGTCAAAGGGGAGGAGGGAGATAGGGCGGTAATTGGAGAGTAGTGAGGGGTTGAGGGAGGGTTTCTTGAGCAGGGGTAGTACAGTGAACTACTTATAATCCAGTATGTGTATAGCAGCCTCGACCCTCTCAGCCACTTGGTGGATTGCTTTGCTATGGCCAAATTGCACCCAAGAGCATTGTTTTCTCCACTTACTCTGCCCCCTGCATAGGAATACAACACATCACTAGCCTGCAGCCTAACGATGTGACTGTCAGCTTTGGGCCCAGCCATGTCGCCTTAGGGACTGTTGGCCTCGGTCCAGCCATGTTGCCTTTGTAAATGCATGAGGTGTAAATTGGGAAGATGTATTCACTTTTACAACTGAAAAAGCAATTCCTATTATATTATATCCTATATAGCTATTCTTCTATTCATACCAATCATACTTATGGGAAGATTTGATTCTTCATACCCATCATCCAATCTGCATGTCTTCTTGCATAATCAGAGTGAACAATATTTGCATTCTTGTTTATCACTCACCTGTGCTGATATCAAGATGGCATTCCTCCTGTTTAATTGTCCTCATCATCTGACCTTCTTTGGTAGATTGCTGATCACTCCGTAAATGTATCCCTCCTTCTTCTTCTTTCATTTCTGTCCTCCTCAGGTTACCCTCAACTGCAGACTGCTGGTCATACATCTCCTCTTTCTCAGCTTTAAATGTCCTCATCAAGTCAATGTTCTCTGTAAGTTGCTTATCATCCAATAGAAACATTTCTTCTTTTTCTTTTACTGCTCTCATCATTTTGCTCTCCTCCATAGCTTGCAGATCACCACTTAGAAAAGTCTCCTTTTCCTCTTTAATTCTCTCCATCATTTTATCCTCAATTCTAGAATGTTGATTGCTCCTCATGTTTGTCACTTGTTCTTCCACTTTAACTTTCAAATCAATACAGTTTTCATTCTAAAACCACAAATGATAGAAAAACATATATAAACTAATGAAGCCAGAAGTATATTTTGTGATACACATTAAAGTTTATTTTAGACACTGGAACATTCAGCTCCTCCTACCTGATATTGCTGAGGGATAGTGTGGTCTTCCAGTGTAACATCACAGGAATAGAGAGGACCTGTACATCTCTCTGGTGAGTTTCTCTTACTGTATCCAATTGTAGGAAACACACGCTGACTAAATACATTGTTTATATGTTCATCAGATAGTAGGGGGGATCTAGGTGGCCCCTCATTACTGCTCTCTCCTTTACAAGAAATTAAAATCTACTCTTACTCTGTGGTGTGAGGGGTGGCTGATTCTCCATCATGACATCCTTGTAGTTATCTTTGTGCTCTTCTAAACGCTGCCAACTCCTGCATGGAGATATAGGGCCTGATTCACAAAGCGGTGCTAACAGTTAGCACGCTGGTGGAAAGCCCTTTATCACGCCTAACCTCAGTTTAGGCATGATAAGTTTAGTGTGATAAGTTTAGGCGTGATAAGTTTAGGTGTGATAACTATAGCACCAACTGGGTTAGCACCGCAGTGCACAGCTGATCAAAAGTTTTGCGCTAGCAAAGTTTGGTGCACTTCGCATAGAGTTTAATGGCACTGCTTTGTGTGCGGGACTTTGCGCGCGATCTAAACTTATCTAAACTTATCACGCCTAAACTGGTTTTTCACCAGCGTGGTGCAATGGTTATCACGCCTAAAGTCTCTAACTGGGTTAGTACCGCTTTGTGAATTGAGCCCATAGACAGTGATATGCTGACACTTGATAGGAATCGGATACACACAGTCACCATCCAGACACATCCCCGTGGTTTCACGTGTCCTGTAGAACTAGAAGTCCCAATAATGTCTCTGGGATCTCTATACTGGTACCTGTCACTTTCTCCAGGATTTCTGCGGGTCCCCATCTCTCTCAGGGATGTCTACTGGTCCCCATTTCTCTCTTGCTGTGATTGCTGCTGATCCCCATATCTCTCTCTGGGATTTCTACTTGTCCTCATCTTCCTATCTTTCTGGGATCTATACTGGTCCCTATCTCTCTCTCTGGGATCTATACTGGTCCCCATATCTCTCTCTGGGATCTATACTGGTCTCCATCTCTCTCTCTCTGGGATCTCTACTGGTCCCCATCACTCTCTCTCCAGGATAACTACTGGTCCCCATCTCTCTCTGGGATAACTACTGGTCCCCATCTCTCTCTCTCTGGGATCTCTACTGGTCCCCATCTCTCTCTCTGGGATCTCTAATGGTCCCTATCTCTCTCTCTCTCTCTCTGGTATCTCTACTGGTCCCCATCTTTCTCTCTCTGGAATCTCTAATGGTCCCCATCTCTCTTTCTCTGGGATCTCTAATGGTCTCTATCTCTCTCTCTGGGATCTCTAATGGTCTCTATCTCTCTCTGAGATCTCCACTGGTCACCACCTCTCTCTCTCTGGGATCTCTAATGGTCCCCATCTCTCTCTCTCTGGGATCTCTTCTGTTCTCCATCTCTCTCTGGGATCTCCACTGGTCCCCATCTTTCTCTCTCTGGGATAACTACTGCTCCCCATCTCTCTCTCTGGGATCTCTACTGGTCCCCATCTCTCTCTGGGATCTCTAATGGTCCCCATCTCTCTCTCTCCGGGATCTCTTCTGTTCTCCATCTCTCTCTGGGATCTCCACTGGTCCCCATCTTTCTCTCTCTGGGATAACTACTGGTCCCCATCTCTCTCTCTCTGGGATCTCTAATGGTCCCTATCTCTCTCTCAGAAATCCCTACTGGTCCCCATCTTTCTCTCTTGTGATCTATTCTGGTCTCCATCTCTCTCTGGGATCTCCACTGGTCCCCATCTTTCTCTCTCTGGGATAACTACTGGTCCCCATCTTTCTCTCTCTGGGATAACTACTGGTCCCCATCTCTCTCTCTGGGATCTCTAATGGTCCCTATCTCTCTCTCAGAAATCCCTACTGGTCCCCATCTTTCTCTCTCTGGGGTCACTACCTCTCTCTGAGATCTTTTCTGGTCCCCAAGTTTCTCTCTCTGGGATCTCCACTGGCCCGTCTCTCTTTCTACTGGATCTGTTTAAAGGGACACTTAAGTCAAACAAAAAAAATGAGTTTTACTCACCTGGGGCTTCCAATAGCCCGCTGCAGCTGTCCGGTGCCCTCACCATCTCCCTCCGATCCTCCTGGCCCCGCCAGCAGCCACTTCCTGTTACGGTGACAGGAGCTGACAGGCTGGGGACGCGAGTGATTATTCGCATTCCTGGCCACAATAGCACCATCTATGCTGCTATAGCATATATCATATACCATATAGCAGCATAGAGGGTGCTAATGTGTCTGGGAACGCAAAGAATCACTCGCGTCCCCAGCCTGTCAGCTCCTGTCACCGAAACACGAAGTGGCTGCTGGCGGGGCCAGGAGGATCGGAGGGAGACGGCGACGGCACCGGACAGCTGCAGGGGGCTATTGGAAGCCCTAGGTGAGTAAAACTCATTTTTTTTGTTTGAATTAAGTGTCCCTTTAAGGGTTGAGCAGCCTTGTGCATTTCTGTGCCGATTTCAGCAACACGTCAATGTTAGATTGATATACATTGCTGAAATCAGCACAAAAATGCGCAAATGTGCTCAGGCCTTAAAGAACAACTGAAGTGAGAAGAATATGGAGGCTGCAATGTTTATTTCTGTTTAAACAATACCAGTTGCCTGATAGTCCTGCTGATCTCTTGGGCTGTAGTGGTTTCTGAACCACACATCTGTAACAAGCATGCAGCTAATCTTGTCAGATTTTTGTCAGAAACACCTGATCTGTTGCATGCTTGTTCAGGGTCTATGGTTAAAAGTATTAGAGGCAGAGGGTCAGCAGGGCAGCCAAGCTATGTGCATTGTTTGAGGGCGCGTTTCCACTTGAGCGGAAACCGCAGCGAATCCGCAGAGTTTCCCCGCAGACGAATAGTGCGGGGAAACTCTGCCATAGGGTGGAATGGTAACGTCGGCCGAATCGCTACCGCTAGCGATTCGGCCGGCTTTTCCATCCGATTCGGCGCGGGAGGATGCAGATCCCATAGCCGTGCATGGCACGGCTGATGGGATTCGCCTGCTTTTCCCACAGACCCGGAAGAGCCGGCGCGCGTCTCGCAGACGCGCACCGCTCTAGTGGAATCGCGCCCTAAAGGGTAATAAATATGGCAGCTTCAATATCCCCCTCACTTCAGTTGGCCTTTAAATTTGTAGGACTACAAGCCCCAGCATGCTTTGCTTAAAGTGATGTTATCTTTCTTCAGTCTGTAGAAACATGCATATGCTGCTTTCGGTCATGAATGAGCAGAACAACATGTCCCAGCATGTCCTCTGTTCCTCCTGCTTTCTTATACAGTACATCTGCAGAATTAGAAATCCCAGCATTTCACTGACATTTATACTATTTGTGCAAATACAATTATCAGCAAAATGTTATCAGGAAAGAATATTGTATTCGGGTCCTCCCCATAGTGTCTTCTGTTTCTGTTGTACTTTATCAAATATCAGCTGTATGTTTTTGTACCCATTACTGCATGTCTTGATTGTAGATTGTAGTGAACTACTCGCGTATCCAAGCTCCCCCTTATTGCCTGTGGTATGGAAGGTGTTTGAGCGCTAAATAAATTAATAATAATCAAATAATAACAATTACCTCTTCTGCCAGTTCCAACAATGTCTTCCTTTACTTCCTCTCACTTTACCTCTAACCCTGGATTTTCTGCCTGTATGTCCCGCCCCTTTCTGTTTTCTGGATTGCCACCATCTGGAGGACATGGAAAATGCAGACCAGAGCTACCTTATTTATGCTCTGCAATTTTAAAGGGTTGAAGCCTAACGAAGGCTTTACAGCCGAAAGCTTGCTTATTCTTATAAGCTAGCCAATAAATGGTATCGTCCTGATTCTAAACTTCCTGCTTTTACTGATGGCTAACACAGTACAATACCCCACTGCTACAATTTTAAAGGGAATCTGAAGTGAGAGGTATATAGAGGGTGTCATATTTATTTCCTTTTAAACAATGCCAGTTGCCTAGCGTCCTGCTGATCATTCTGGCAATAGTAGTGTCTGAATCACCTATACATGTCAAACTCCGGCCCTTGGGCCAAATATGCCCCTCAGAGTCATTGCAATTGGCCCTCAAGTGGTTTCTCCGCTTTGCATTATGTTTGGCCCACTATAGACCACCAGGGAAGTTATATTGAAGATGAAGCCCTAGATCACCAGGAAAGCCATATGGGGGAGATAGAGGGAAAGCACTAAATACTAGTGAACTGTATAGGGGAGGGTGGGGACCTCTAGACAGCAAGGAACTGTATAGAGGAGGAAGGACCACTAGACACCAGGGAACTTTATAGGGGAGGTAGGTGGCTAGTAGACATTGAGGTTGGCCTGCGACTAGGTCCCAGCGTACAATTTCGGCCCACTTTGTATTTGGGTTTGACACCCCTACTTTAACCAGAAAAAAAACATTTAGTTTGATTGGCCCAGTCCCCAACTACACACAAGTGGAATCAATAGCATCTCACTCATCTTCTCTAACCATTTATAGGCAGACGTCCTAGTTGTTACGTAGCTTCTATTAAGTAATTTTCCTCACTTTTTTTTGGTGAAGAAAGCTAAACACCCCTGGTTGGTCTTGTGATCATGATTATAAGATATTAGAGAATAAAATTATAGATAGAAAGCTCTGGAGAAGTCTTCCTAAAAAAGGTAGCCATGCCTATCGCACAAACACAAAGCCCTAGGAGGAGTGTTTCTTAAAAATGAGGCCGGGGTCTTCCTGAAAGATGAAGAGCAGAACAGTGGCACATGGCCCCACGGAGGCATGTTGCTGGAAAAAAAATGATTATCTTTTAATAATGATTTTGTGGGGTGGGTTGAAAGGAGGAGAGAGAATCATCCCAAGACCTGCATCCCTCAGAGATATGGTAATAAAGAGTACTAGTCTGTCATCTACAGAATGGAAAGTAGAGAAGGAAGAAGCAGCGGTGGGGAGAGGGGAGTAAGTAGGCCAGCTGCTTTTACCTCTACCACAGAGCCAAGTGGACATTCCACTCAACTGGGTGGTGGACCTTCAAATGGTTAAACTTGCACACAGTGGCCAGATTGTTGTTAATTTTTTTCCTGTTGTTTCAAACACAGGGCAGATGACTATGGCTTGGTCAAAAGGTGAGAATGTTCCCCAACATTCTTATAGTTCTGATGCTAGCAGGTCACATACTACCACCTCCTCATTCGAATGTGTCATAAAGTGGTGGCTTTGTGTCTGCATGCCTGAGGCCAACATGCGAGGTAAAGGAAAAATAAGTAGCTTCAGTGATAGAGAGAGAGAGCAAGGTGACCTTGTTACTTTTTCTTCTGGGTCTGGGCTGAGTGTGCCTTCCACTCATCTGTGTGCTGGACCTTCCTAAGGTTACTCGTGCAAGTCATGTGTTTAACGACTCAAGGGCTGCTGATTAATCTTGTAGGTGACCATAAGAAGCAAGAGGGGATGCCAGGGTTTGGTTAGGATGGAGTGTGGAAGCAACACATGGGACTCCTCAGCAAAACTAGAATGAGTCCCTTCCTGGAATCCAAACCCCCTTGTGTGGCTGGTAAAAAAAAACAAAAAAAACACAAGCACACACAACTACAACCCTCCTCCCCAAGACCCTCTCTCCACATGCAGAGTAGCCCAGGAAGCAGTGTAACATTTACCTGCTCTGGTGATGCATTTGGTCTCTTCTGTTATTCCTCACAGCTGCACGCTCTTTGTTTACATATCTCCAGCTTCTGATCACGAGACCTGCATGGGGAGCAGGAGGTATGCAGCATAGAGCGTGTGGCTACCAGGAACATCATAGGAGTCCCAAAGCAGCACTGGAGCAGGAAAATATTAAACTCTCCACTGTCGTCTTCTGCAGAAGGGGAGGAGCAAGTCCACCAGGCCGCTACAGTTACACTGCTTAGCTTGAGACAATAAAAGTTAAATCTTAACAATTTGGCCCGTGACTTTGACTACGTTTTACATTTTGCCCCTTACGTGATTGAGTTCGACACCCCTGACCTAGAGGTAAGGGTACATGCTGACAATTTTGTAAATATGTGTAGAATCGTATATAAATGAACTCAGCAGTCTGCTGCAGCTAATTGGTTGAGACTGCAGGGGTGGTGTGGAAAGAATCTGAGATCCAAGGTCAAAGTCCAACCTGCGATACCCCAACACACACACGCACATGCGCACACATGCACATGCGCACATACACACAAACACTCACACAAACACAGAAAAAACACTTCTTTAATTAAAAAAATAAATTTATATAGAATAACAAAATAATACAATAGAACTATTTTGCATGTAAACTGTACAGAACTATTCTGCATGTAAATCGCATAACAGGACTAAACAAACTTTTAATATAAAAAGGAAATACAACAATATAGACAATTTTCATCCCCACAACCCCCCACAGTCCAGAGATGGGAGGTGCATGCAGGGAAGAGGGCTACTGTATGGCTGCCATCAGGGGTGGAGAAAACTTCCATACGAGGCCCTTGAGGCTTCAGGGCCTCAAGCCCCAGCCCGCCTTCCCCAGCTCTGGGGTCAATGAGTCTGCATACTCCTCCACCTTCCCTCTGTACCTTGGCAGTGTCATTAGGTTGGGAGTTATTTCATGGCTGGCGGATCGAGATGATTTGCTGCACTGACAGTCACATGTCCTGATGCTCCAGTGCTACTCCACTGGCTCCATTTATTTCCTAATTTCTGCACCTCCTCTGTCCAATATCCTCAGTGATTGGACAGAAAGTGACATGGAGATGGATGCTATATGGCACAGAATGCAGCCACGCAAACAGAGCAGGAGTACAAGGACACCTGAGTATTGGTGGGCCACACACCCCAATCTGTCAGCCCAGCCAGTAAGGTCGCCCTCTAGTGACAGCACCTGGGAGCAGAGGTGAGAGTAAAGTGTAAAAAAGCAGGGGCCCCAGAGCTAAGGGAGGCAAGCTGGACCATACCAAGTGTCACTGATATCACTCAACTTTTTAATATACTAGCAGCTGAAAAACTAAAGGAAAAGGGGATAAACACTCTCTAAATAACCATCGTCAACCCAAGAAAAAGTTAGACCTGAGGCCCAGAGATAGTGGATAAAATTAATTAGGGCAGCCAAAATTGAATCTGTAAACAATTATATCAAAGTGTATTTATAAATATATCTAAACAAGCATTTTAAAGTGAACCTGAGTTGAGAGTTATATGGAGACTGCCATATTAATTTCCTTTTAAGCAATGTCTCTTGCCTGGCTGTCCTGCTAATCCTCTGCCTCTAATACTTTCAGCCATAGCCCCTGAACAAGCATGCAGCAGATCAGGCATTTCTGAAATTATGCCAGATCTGACAAAATTTGCTGCATGCTTGTTTCTGGTGTTATTCAGACACTACTGCAGCCAAATAGATCAGCAGGACAGCCAGGCAACAGCATTGTTTAAAAGGAAACAAATATGGCAGCCTCCATATCGCTCTCACCTTGGGTTCACTTTAAAACCATGTGTTGCATTTTGGGTTAAGCATTACCTGATTTCTAGTAGATAATCATTCAGGGTTGTGGCCCGTGGTTGTTACATCATAACCTAAGCTGCATCGCTGATAATCATACCAAATAACAATAACATTCCAGTACGTCAGTAATGAACATTATAGGCCATATAGGCCACATTTTTCATACCGTGTCTACAGTAGTAAATTGGAGTTTCATATTTTGTTATTTTTGTTTTTATATTATCATGTTTTGAGCATGCATATACATTGCATGCACTGGTAAGGTAATTGTATCTGGACATTCAATAGTTCCTGTGGTAGAGAAATTTCACAGGTGGATATTGACTGGTGTTTGTTGCAAATTTATGCCATAATAAATAGCCAGACTGATCGCCCTCAATCCAATATGTGAAATATCTCACACAGTTCTCAATGATAGTGAGGATTACAAATTCAAATTGGAATTGTGGAGACACAATCAACCTGATTACAATCACAGACATTGTTCAAAAAAAGGATCCGCACTCAAGGATGTATTGTAATAGGAATTATTACAACATGTCATCTGACTATACTAACTGACGTTTGTTTCGAGCCCACCAATTGTTCCCTTTGTCAAGGCACATGACAGACTCAAAACAATCACAGACATCACTCCAGTAGGTATAAAGGGGTATACCAATCCTGCACATAGGAGGGTATAGTTAGGTATGTGTATGCATGCCACATCCATGCACTAACCAAGGCAAATCAATTTTATGCAAAGGCTCCTAAATGTCAAACAAGGGAACCAATCACAGTCACGTATCATAGCTACGGGATGCAAAATGGGGCCTATATTGTTCATTCCTTATTTACAGGAACATTATTATTGTTTGGTGTGATTATCGGTGATACAGGTTAGGTTGTGATTACATGGAATGGCCACTCTCAATAAACAGACAATGCAACATTGTCTGCTTATTGAGAGTGGCCATTCCATGTGATATCTTTTCAAAGTTGTTACCACAGCCCTGAATGATTATCTACTAGAAATCGATAATGCTTAAAGAGCACCCCCAGTATGGAAGACAGAACCTATCATGCCACGCTCTGTCTTAATAATGCAGGATGGGGGGGGGGTCCTCAGGGGTAATTACTTACCTGATCGGCTGTAATTAGGACACAAGTGCCCCGACCCAACTCGGCAGCCACCAATAAGGCCACGGCTGCTAAGCTGGGGGCGGGCCACTGCAACCCAGATGGGGGTGACCAGAGCCCTGGAGAAGTTTGCAAAAAAACTGCCATGGCCACATTTCTGCCATGGCCATCTTTAAACACAACACTTTCTTCTTTAGTTGGGTTAGTGGGAAGCTTTTGAGGAAGTGATTACAATAGTAGCTGATAAGAAAACAAAAAAAGATAATATAAACACTGCTAGCAGTGTCTCAGCTCAATACAAGCCAAAAGTGTTCACAGGAGCCATAAAAGTTTTCCTGGCAGAATACAACTTCTGAGAGCAGAAAGAGATTAAAAAAAATGTCAATAACTCATGTGTTTTAGACTTAATAGACTGCCACTGAGCTGAGGCAACAAAACATTCAATCTACTATTTTGTAAATATGTAAATATAAAATAAAACCATGGGATGTCTAAAAAGTCATTTTTAGGAGTAGGAGGATAACTACAATGGTTTATCTTATCAGTTTATTTTCACCTCGAGTTCACTTTAAAGAGAACC
>NC_090655.1:231527775-231690275 GCF_040937935.1 Hyperolius riggenbachi | reverse complement strand
CCTTTCGGCATGCTGGGGGAGCGATCGTGTCATTGATGGCGCGCGCTTCCCCCGGCAACTGGCTCCACCCACCCGCGTCGACAACCCGCCGGCCGTTTGGAAGCGTCGGCGGGTTGTTAACCCCGCGATCGCCGCTACAAAGTGTATAATACACTTTGTAATGTATACAAAGTGTATAATACAGGCTGCCTCCTGCCCTGGTGGTCCCAGTGTCCGATCCCCCCCCCCTGATCTGCCCCCCCTCGCCCCCTGATCGCCCACAGCACCCCTCAGACCCCCCCCCCCCAGACCACTGTTTGCACCCAATCACCCCCCTAATAACCCATCAATCACTCCCCGTCACTATCTGTCAACGCTATTTTTTTTTTATTCCCTAAACTGCCCCCCTGGGGACTCCTGATCACCCCCCCCAGACCCCCTCCCCCCTGTTTACTGTATGCATCTATCCCCCCTGATCACCTGTCAATCACCCATCAATCACCCCCTGTCACTGCCACCCAACAATCAGCCCCTAACCTACCCCTTGCGGGCAATCTGATCACCCACCCACACCATTAGATCGCCCGCAAACCTGTCGTCAGATCACCTCCCAAGTGCATTGTTTACATCTGTTCTCTTTTCTAAACACCCACTAACTACCCATCAATCACCCCCTATCACCACCTGTCACTGTTACCCATCAGATTAGACCCTAATCTGCCCCTTGTGGGTACCCAATCAACCGCCCACATGCTCAGATTGCCCTCAGACCCCCCTTATCAATTCGCCAGTGCATTATTTACATCTGTTCTTCCCTGTAATAACTCACTGATCACCTGTCAATCGCCTGTCAATCACCCATCAATCACCCCCTGTCACTGCCACCCATCAATCAGCCCCTAACCTGCCCCTTGCAGGCAATCTGATCACCCACCCACACCATCCGATCGCCTGCAGACCCGCCGCCAGATCACCTCCCAAGTGCATTGCATCTGTTCTCTCCTCTACACACCCACTAATTACCCATCAATCGCCCCCTGTCACCACCTGTCACTGCTACCCATCAGATTAGACCCCTATGTGCCCCTAGGGCACCCAATCACCAGCCCACACCCTCAGACCCCAGCCCTGATCACCTCGCCAGTGCATTGCTTGCATCTATTCCCCCCACTAATCACACCTTGAGACACCCATCAATCACCTCCTGTCACCACCTGTCACCTCCTAGCACACCTACCCATCAGATCAGGCCCTAATTTGCCCCGTGTGGGCTCCTGATCACTCGGCCAAACCCTCAGATCCCCCTCAGACCCCCTTCCGATCACCTCCCCAGTGCATTGATTGCATCTATTTTCCCCTCTAACCACCCCCTGAGACACCCGTCAATCACCTCCTGTCACCCCCCTAGCACTCCTATCCATCAGATCAGGCCCAATACAACCTGTCATCTAAAAGGCCACCCTGCTTATGACCGGTTCCACAAAATTCTTCCCCTCATAGACCACCTGTCATCGAAATTTGCAGATGCTTACACCCCTGAACAGTCATTATGAGACGTTTGGTTTCCAGACTACTCACGGTTTTGGGCCCGTAAATGCCAGGGCAGTATAGGAACCCCACAAGTGACCCCTTTTTAGAAAAAAGACACCCCAAGGTATTCTGTTAGGTGTATGACGAGTTCATAGAAGATTTTATTTTTTGTCAAAAGTTAGCGAAAATTGATTTTTATAGTTTTTTCACAAAGTGTCATTTTTCACTAACTTGTGACAAAAAATAAAATCTATGAACTCACCATACACCTAACGGAATACCTTGGGGTGTCTTCTTTCTAAAATGGGGTCACTTGTGGGGTTCCTATACTGCCCTGGCATTTTAGGGGCATTTTAGGGGCCCTGAGGAGTAGTCTAGAAAACAAATGCCTCAAAATGACCTGTGAATAGGATGTTGGGCCCCTTAGCGCACCTAGGCTGCAAAAAAGTGTCACACATGTCATATCGCCGTACTCAGGAGAAGTAATATAATGTGTTTTGGGGTGTATTTTTACACATACCCATGCTGGGTGGGAGAAATCTCTCTGTAAATGGACAATTGTGTGTAAAAAAAAAAAAAAAAAAAAATTGTCATTTACAGAGAGATTTCTCCCACCCAGCATGGGTATGTGTAAAAAATACACCACAAAACACATTATACTACTTCTCCTGAGTACAGTGGTACCAGGGGGTATTCCGGTGCGCGGCTGTAACGCCCCCGGTAGATCCCACTAAAAATGTGATCTGCCAGGAAGGATATCTTCAATCCGGGGATCAGATAGCGATATGTAAGTATGACAGCCGCCTAGTGGTGAATGGAGAAACTACTCGCTGTTCTCTTAGCTCCCTTATTAGTATTTATTGTATTTATAAAGTGCCAACATTGCAGTGCTGGACAATAAATATATACAAGATACAAGAATTACAGACGTAAAAAAGATTATACAACATAGAACAAAGTTATACAAGGCAAACGGTACAAGATACATAATCATGCGATTATTGGCTGGTTAGGTAGGCCCAGTAATACATGTACGAGGCTGTCATAGGAAAGGAGCACACAATCCTGTAGATTACACTAGGGAAAGGAGGACCCTGCCAGAGGCTTACAATCTAAGGGAGGTGGAAACACTAGGTAGGGCTGTGGAATAAATATTCAGCAGAGAGTTAGGGCTTGTTCACATCTAGTGCGTTTTGCGCTTTTTTGAGAGCTGGCGACTTTGAAAAACGCCCTAAAATACCTTGTGCAATGAATCCTTATGGGATAGTTCATATAAGTGCATTTCGTTGGCTTTCCATTCACAGAAGCTCTGCCTGTATAATTTTTAGCGTAATTTTGCTACAATGGAAGGTATAGTAAAAGCGCAAAACGCTAGCAAAATTGCTTTGTGCGGCGATTTGCGTTCGCTATTTTAAGAATAAATACATTGTATTCTTTTTCCGGGTCAAAGAGTTCACTTCCTGACTTGCGTCAGGGAGTGAATTAAAAAATCGCTCTGCAAAATCGCTTTAGAAAAGCGTTTAAAAAAAACGGAGCACGCAGTGGAGTGCCAAGAAGCGCTAAAAAGCATTGCGCACAAAATCGCAAAACGTTGATGTTTGAGATTTCAATTTTAGATGTGAACAAAGCCTTATTGTGTGGTAGGGAGAGGGTAGATCATCTTAAAGAGGTGGGTTTTGAGGGCTTGCTTGAATGTGTTGAAGGAGGAAGCAAGTCTGATGGGCCCCACAGGGTGGGGGCGGCTCTTGAGAAATCCTGCAGTCACGCATGGGAGTGGGAAATGCGTGGGGCAGTGTGGCGAAGGTCATTGGAGGACCGGAGGGGACTACCTGGTGTACACCTGTGAACAAGCTCCGAGATGTAGGTAGGGCAGGTTTTGTGCACAAATTTATACGTCAGGCATAGACTCTTGAAACTTATGCTATATTGGATTGGGAGCCAGTGCAGGGATTCACAGAGGGGAGATGTGGATTCGGAGCGGTGCGAAGAATGGATGAGTCTTGCAGCCACGCTCATAACTGATTGAAGGGGGGCAATGTGTTTCAAGGGCCAGACAGGAGGGAGTTAAAGTAAGGCCAGACAGGGCGGGAGATGATGAGGGCATGAATGAGCAGCTTGGTCGGATCTTGGAGATATTATGGAGGTGGAAATTGCAGGCTCTGGTGGCGTTTTGGATGTGGGGGATGGAGAGGTCAGAGTCCAGCATGACGCCCAGTCAGCGGGCCTAGGAGGTAGGGTGAATGGTTGTGTTGTCGATTGTGAGGTGGAAATCTGGGTGGGGTGCAGCAGCATAGGGGGGAAAGATCAAGAGCTCAGTTTTGCCTAGGTTAAGTTTCAGGAACCTAGCTGACATCCAAGAGGCAATTGTTGAAAGACATGAGGAGACCTTGTCCATGGTGGTGGATGAGATATCGGGAGTATGGAGGTAAATCTGAGTGTCATTGGCATAAAGGTGGTATTTGAAGCCCAAGGAGGAGATGAGTTTTCCAGATGAGGTATATATCAAGAACAGAAGGGGGCCCAGAACAGAGCCCTGAGGGACCATGATTAAGAGTGGGGCAGGGGTTGAGGAGGAGCCATTGAAGGAAGTCCTGAAGGAGCGATTGGATAGGTAGGAGATCCAGGCCAAGGCGAGGTCATGTATGCCCATGGACTATAGTGATTGGAGGAGCAAATTTCTGTACTCGGTAGAAGGGATACAACCAGGGCCGGTTCTAGACTTTTTGCTGCCTGAGGCACACTTATGAGGATGCCCCCCCCCCCCCCCCCCCCCCTATTTGTAATGACCGCACAGCACCCGACAATTTACTCTGCTTCAGTCAGCAAGGGAGCATATGTGACAACGTGAGACATTACATGCTGCAGCTCAACACAATAACACACTGGCTGACTGGCTGAATGCAAATCTGTGACAAACCTACTGCTCACCATCAGCCAGTCGGCTGTCCTCCATTCTTCCTCAGTCAGGACAGCAGTGCCACCACCTCCCTTCTGCTGTGCAAGTCAAGTGAAATACTGCTGCTCTCCTGCCTCCCCCCTCCTCACTTACTGTCAGACTCTTCACACAGCACAACAAGCTGCTTTTCCCCAATGATGATCTCTTCACCTCACTCGCTCTCCTCTTGCTCCTCCTCCTACTCTGACTGCATGCTGTAGGTGTAAACACGCAGTACAAGCATGCTGCCCATGTAAGCTCTGCACTTGATGCAAGTGTTTCACCTTGCTTCATGAGAGAACTGGCCCTGGTTACAACGAATAGAAAGCAACCAGTTCCATGGCAGACATTAAGTTACTTTCTCTGGCAGCAGTAGACTGCTGTAAGTCCGCTGTGTGGGGAGTTTTAAGTTAAAAAACTGAAGCTTTCGTCGTCCAATTGCTTGAGAGCTCCATGAGCTGGCGAATAGGTCCGTTTTGTGTGGTCTGTCACCCTTTCCTTGATTGACAGATAATACGACATAGAGAATCAGCTGATCACATGATCACTGGGTACCCATAGATAAAATACTTGGTGGAGTATCATCTGTTAAATAAGCCATACTCTTTGTACTGCCTGATGACTCATTGCTCCCGCTAGAAATGTGATCTGCCAGGCGGTCAGGTATGGGTAGGGTATCTAAGTATAGTTGCTACAGTATAGGGAGTAGAGTTGCCCCAGTATAGGGAGTATGGTGGCCCCAGTATAGGGAGTATAGCTGTCCCAATATAGCCAGTATAGATGCCCCAGTATAGCTAGTATGGATGCCTCAGTATAGTTAGTATACCTTCCTCAGTATAGCTAGTGTAGCTGCCTCAGTATAGCTAGTGTAGCTGCCCCAGTATAGCTAGTATAGATGCCTCAGTATAGTTAGTATAGCTGCCTCAGTATAGTTAGTATAGCTGCCTCAGTATAGTTAGTATAGCTAGTAAAGATGCTTCAGTATAGTTAGTACAGCTGCCCCAGTATAGTTAGTATACCTTCCTCAGTATAGCTAGTATAGATGCCTCAGTATAGTTAGTATAGCTGCCCCAGTATAGCTAGTATAGATGTCTCAGTATAGTTAGTATAGCTGCCTCAGTATAGTTAGTATAGCTGCCTCAGTATAGTTAGTATAGCTGCCTCAGTATAGTTAGTATAGCTGCCTCAGTATAGTTAGTATAGCTGCCTCAGTATAGTTAGTATAGCTGCCTCAGTATAGTTAGTATAGCTGCCTCAGTATAGTTAGTATAGCTGCCTCAGTATAGCTAGTATAGATGCTTCAGTATAGTTAGTACAGCTGCCCCAGTATAGTTAGTATAGCTGCCCCAGTATGGTGAGTATAGTTGCCCCAATATAGCCAGTATAGCTGCCCCAGTATAGCCAGTATAGCTGCCCCAGTATAGCCAGTATAGCTGCCCCAGTATAGCCAGTATAGCTGCCCCAGTATAGCCAGTATAGGCTGCCCCAGTATAGCTAGTATAGATGCCTCGGTATAGTTAGTAGCGGCCGCCGCTGTGTTACCTTAGCTGGCGGCCGCTTGTTCTTATATATCTTGCTCAGCCCATCTCCTTCTTGCCCCGTCTTCTCTCACAGCAGCAGTTCTCCCGGCTGCTGTGAAGCGGCAGGAAGCAGGGCAGCGGTTCCCATGGTAACGGCGATACGCATCACCGCTACAGGAAGCAGCTCTACTGCTTCTGCCTCTTCACAGCAGCTGGGGGATGTGCTGCTAAGAGAGAAGACTGGGCAAGAAGGAGGTGGGCTGAGCAAGATATATAAGTGGAAGCGGCCGCCAGCTAAGATAACAACGGCGGCCGCGAGAGGACAGACCCTCGGCCCAGCTGCAAGCGGCTCGCGGACCAGCAGTGGGCCGGGGGTTGGGGACCCCTGCTGTACACCATATGAAAGGCCCATCTCCATTCCTCAGTATAACATCATAGTACCAACAAATGAGGAGGAGATACTGTACACCATATGAAAGGCTCATCTCCATTCCTCAGTATAACATCATAGTACCAACAAATGGGGAGGAGATACTGTACACCATATGAAAGGCCCATCTCCATTCCTCAGTATAACATCATAGTACCAACAAATGAGGAGCAGATACTGTACACCATATGATAGGCCCATCTCCATTCCTCAGTATAACATCATAGTACCAACAAATGAGGAGGAGATACTGTACACCATATGAAAGGTCCATCTCCATTCCTCAGTATAACATCATAGTACCAACAAATGGGGAGGAGATACTGTACACCATATGAAAGGCCCATCTCCATTCCTCAGTATAACATCATAGTGCCAACAAATGAGGAGGAGATACTGTACACCATATGAAAGGTCCATCCCCATTCCTCAGTATAACATTATAGTGCCAACAAATGAGGAGGAGATACTGTACACCATATGAAAGGCCCATCTCCATTCCTCAGTATAACATCATAGTACCAACAAATGA
Organism: Hyperolius riggenbachi; assembly: GCF_040937935.1. NCBI lineage: Eukaryota > Metazoa > Chordata > Amphibia > Anura > Hyperoliidae > Hyperolius > Hyperolius riggenbachi. The sequence goes on along the minus strand of NC_090655.1, from coordinate 231,683,349 downwards.
GGAGGATATACTGTACACCGTATGAGAGGCCCATCTCCATTCCTCAGTATAACATCATAGTACCAACAAATGAGGAGGAGATACTGTACACCATATGAAAGGCCCATCTCCATTCCTCAGTATAACATCATAGTACCAACAAATGAGGAGGAGATAATGTACACCATATGAAAGGCCTATCTCCATTCCTCAGTATAACATCATAGTACCAACAAATGAGGAGGAGATACTGTACACCATATGAGAGCCCATCTCCATTCCTCAGAATAACATCATAGTACCAACAAATGAGGAGCAGATACTGTACACCATATGAAAGGCCCATCTCCATTCCGCAGTATAACATCATAGTACCAACAAATGAGGAGGAGATGCTGTACACCATATGAAAGGCCCATCTCCATTCCGCAGTATAACATCATAGTACCAACAAATGGGGAGGAGATACTGTACACCATATGAAAGGCCCATCTCCATTCCTCAGTATAACATTATAGCACCAACAAATGAGGAGGAGATACTGTACACCATATGAAAGGCCCATCTCCATTCCTCAGTATAACATCCATAGCACCAACAAATGAGGAGGAGATGCTGTACACCATATGAGAGATCCATCTCCATTCCTCAGTATAACACCCTAGCACCAACAAATGAGGAGGAGATAATGTACACCATATGAAAGGTCCATCTCCATTCCTCAGTATACCATCATAGCACCAACAAATGAGGAGGAGATACTGCACACCATATGAAAAGCCCATCTCCATTCCTCAGTATAACAACATAGTGCCAACAAATGAGGGGGAGATACTGTACACCATATGAAAGGCCCATCTCCATTCCTCAGTATAACACCATGTTAGCAGCACTGTACAGTCCCAGCTAACAGGAAAAGGCTCAGTGCTGTGGGCAGCTAGTGTGGGAATCCCTCTGACAGGAAGAGATGTGCAACCCATTATCTTTTCCCCAGCACTCCTGTCACACATGCCAGAGCTCTAAAACCAAGGGAGAAAAGAAGTAGCCCTGCAAGCACCACGCTAGAACAAAATGTAGCAAATCAATGAAAAATCATCTTTATTGTAACATCAAAAAATGTATATAAAAACATGTAAAAACAATAACGTGGGTCTGGGGTCCCAAATGACAATGATAGATATACCAGCACTAATAATAATGAACAAGGAAAATACCACAGTGCATAGTAAATGTACAAATGCAAATACAATAATCTCTCACAATAGCCAACAAGGGTAAACAACACTGGAGTAGGGAATCATTAAATGTTCCAAAAATGGTACAAAATTGATGTACAATAAAGTGCAAAAGTATGATGAGGTAATCTGTGTACCAAGAGGTAGTGTATATAAACAAAGTGACACTGTGCAGCAAAGGGAAAAATAAATAAATGTATTGTGCAAAAACAGCAATTGTAAACAATCAGAGGCGTAGAAGCATGTGCAAATGATGCACTAAGGTACATGAGGGTAGCAGGGAGCAACCACAATACTCACAGGTGGATGCCTTAGTGCACCTCGCGGGAAGCCTCCTCAGAAGCGGGCGTTTTCCCGCGTGGTGCACTAAGGCTTTCCGTGACTTGGGGTCCCTTCTTTTTCTCCCTTGCCATCCACCTGTGAGTATTGTGGTTGCTCCCTGCTACCCTCATGTACCTTAGTGCATCATTTGCACATGCTTCTACGCCTCTGATTGTTTACAATTGCTGTTTTTGCACAATACATTTATTTATTTTTCCCTTTGCTGCACAGTGTCACTTTGTTTATATACACTACCTCTTGGTACACAGATTACCTCATCATACTTTTGCACTTTATTGTACATTAATTTTGTACCATTTTTGGAACATTTAATGATTCCCTACTCCAGTGTTGTTTACCCTTGTTGGCTATTGTGAGAGTTTATTGTATTTGCATTTGTACATTTACTATGCACTGTGGTATTTTCCTTGTTCATTATTATTATTAGTGCTGGTATATCTATCATTGTCATTTGGGACCCCAGACCCACGTTATTGTTTTTACATGTTTTTATATACATTTTTTGATGTTACAATAAAGATGATTTTTCATTGATTTGCTACATTTTGTTCTAGCGTGGTGCTTGCAGGGCTACTTCTTTTCTCCCTTGGTTTTTGTGGCATTGTTTTAGCTCGTAGCACGCCTAGGCATTTGCTCAGTATTTACTATGTATTGTTAGTGGTGCTTGTTCCCATCTTTTCTATGAACTACATGCCAGAGCTCTGTGACATCAGTTACTGCTGGAGCCGCATACATGACTGCTGTCTGCAGACAGGAGAATGTTGTACATAACTATTATTATTATTTCCCCAATAGATGGACAGGATGTGGGCAGCACCTCGGAGGGACGACTTATCTCACCTCTGGATGACACTGCAGAAGATAATGGCGTCACACAATATTCTCCAGGAGGAAACCCCATTACTGGAAATACACATCACAGACTTTACCATGAGGAGAGATCACCGGATCCTTCTAATCCTGAGGAATCTTCTGACATATCACATCCTATTACCTCAAATATCCATGGCAGATTTAGAACAAAGAATCATTCCAATTCTGAGGGATCTTCTGGCAAATCATGCTTTAGAGAGAATTCCTATCATGTCTCACATCAGAATGTGCATCGAGAGGAGCAGCCATTTTTATGTTCAGAGTGTGGGAAACATTTCATCAATAAACGTGCCCTTCTTACACATGAGAGAATTCACACAGGAGAGCGTCCATTTGTTTGTCCAGTATGTGGGAGAAGTTTCGCTCGGAATTCAATCCTTGTGGCACACCAGAGACTTCACACGGGTGAGCGTCCTTTTTCCTGTTCAGAGTGTGATAAACGTTTCACTGAGAAAGGATCCCTTTTTAGACACCAGAGATTTCACACTGGTGAGCGCCCTTATTCATGTACAGAGTGCGGAAGAAGCTTCATTCTAAAAGCACACCTTCTTCAACACCTGAGAACGCACACCGGTGAGCGTCCTTTTTCCTGCTCAGAGTGTGGGAAATGTTTCAGTAATAAAAGAGATCTTCTTAATCACCACAGAATTCACACTGGCGAACGCCCGTTTTCTTGTTTAGAATGCGGGAAAAGTTTCACTTATAAAAAAGATCTTCTTACTCACCACAGAATTCACACTGGTGAACGCCCGTTTTCTTGTTTAGACTGTGGGAAAAGTTTTATTCACGAAAGATCCCTCCTCTATCATCAGAGAATTCACAACTCTCCTTTTTCATGTCCGAAATGTGGGAAATCTTTCATCAAGAAAGCAAGCCTAGATAAACATAAGAAAGTTCATGATGGCAAGAACTTTTCATGTTCAGTTTGTGGAAAACAGTTTTTTTGCAAATCAGACTTTCTTATACACAAGAGAAGTCACACAGGGGAACGTCTTTTTTCATGCTCAGAGTGTGGGAAACAATTTGTTTACAAATCAGAATTTCTTACACACCAGAGTAGTCACACAGGGGAACGTCCATTTTCATGTTCAGAGTGTGGGAAAAGTTACAGCCTGAAGAAAAACCTTTTAAAACACCAGAGGACTCACAAGAGGTGACCATCCTAGGTGTGGGAGCCTGTTTATTCATAAAAAACTGAATGGATTGTTTTGGTTCATTTTGGCTGTATGACTCTGTGATGTTTGTTTAGTAAAATCACTTTAACCACCCTGGCGTTCTATTTAAATTGCCAGGGTGGCGGCGGCGGCAGGTTTTTTTTTTTCGCAATTTTATTTTTTTCATGCTGCCAACTGAAAGTTGGCAGCATAAAAGCCCACTAGAGGGCGCACATGGTGCGCCCTTCTGATCGCTTTCGGCGATCACAAGTAACAAGAAATCCCGCGGAGAGCCGGGCTTACCCCGTCGCCATGGCGACAATCAGGATGACGTCAGCCGACGTCCTGACGTCATACGCCACCGATCCAGCCCTTTGCGCTTGCCGAAAGTGATTGGTCCAGGCAGCGCAGGGCTGCGTTTTTTCCTGACGCAAGTCAGGAAGTGAACTCTTTGATCCGGAAAAGAATAAATACAATGTATGTATTCTTAAAAACACAAACGCAATTGCTGCACAAATCGATTTTGTGAGCGTTTTGTGTTTTACCTATACCTTCGATTGAGGCAAAATCGCCTCAAAAATGGTACAGGCACGGCTTTGCTGAGCAGATCGGAAATGAACCGCTCAGATGTGAACTCTCTCATAGGGATTCATTGCATAAGCATTTGAGGGCGATTTTGAAAATCGCCTGCGCTTGAAAAAAGGGCAAAAACCCCCTTAGTGTGAACAAGCCCTAAAGGGCACCAGTAGGTAAAACATGCCCTAAATGTGTACTTACCTCAGGAAAGGGAGGTCCCTCTGGTCCTGCAGACGCTTCCCTCGTCATCCTCCACTGGGACATTCCAGCGCTGTGTCCTAAGACCATTAAATAGAAAGTAAAACTGTGAAGTTTAAAAAGACAATTGTTAGGAGTAGGAGGCTAGATATAGTTGTTTATCTCATCATTTAATTTTCAGTTCAGGTTCCCTTTAATGATTTTTTTGACTGTCTCAGGAACAAGTGCAGTGTTCTCCCCAGACTCTTTTAGCCGGGTGCTCCACCTGGCTAATTTTGGTGAGCATCCGGCTGTTATCGGCTCACCTCCTCCTCTGCTGTAAGCATAGTTGCTCACAGAAGCACCGGCCTTCCATTCTCTCATCTCGCCCCACCCGGCTACTTTATCATGCCACCCAGCTGGAAAAAAATTCTGGGGAGAACACTGAAGTGCTGTACAGATGTACTGTTTGGCTTAGCCAAGAAGTACTGCTGTATGCAGAGGGGAGGATGGCCGACAAACGAGAAATCAGCATCCTGCTGCACAATTGGTTCATACGACAGTCTTCATGTAGCAAACCATATATGTTGATCTTAAAAAATGTCTTTGGCCAGCTACATATGTTAAATTCTTATGGTGCATACACACCATCAATTTTGATTGGCCAATTTCACCACTTCCATGTAGCATGAGAGCTTACCTACTCAATCTGTTCATAGTACTCAAACTGGCCCTTCTACTACATGGAGGTGGTAAAACTAGGCAGTAATTGGCCAATCAAAATTGGATGAATGTATGCACCCTTAGCTAAGGTGGCCCAAAATTACCGTCTCTGCCGAGGATTGGGCAGTGTGCATATAATAGGGAAGATCGGTGGGGCTTTTCCATGCAGAAACTCAGCAATGACTTAAAGGACAAATTAGTGCACAGTTTTGGTATGTATTTGACATGATATGGTTTTAAACGAATTGTGCATAAAAGGATTTTGTAAGTAGGGTTTGGTTTTATATGAAAACACCTGATAAATGAATGCACAGCTTTTTATTTCCTGCTCCAGCTTCCTGATCAAACTTCCCCTCCCCCTTCCCAGCAGGTCTAAACCCGTGATAGGCTGTCTGGCAGCAGGGAGGCGGGGCTTCAGCATGCTTGATAATAATCCATGATTATAATTTTTTTTGCCATCTGAGCCAAGAATCTGGTGGGTGTACTGCTTCCCCAAGATGTCATTTAGTGAGCTTTTGTGAGAAACAAGCTCATTGTGCTGTTTCTTCCCCTGCAGTGCAGGACACTGCATGATTTTTTCTCATCTGTTGTCCTTCCTCTTCATAGAACAGCACTTGATGCTTGGCTGTAACTGAGCTGCGTGTCTGTACAGAGCTCATCCCTAGAACTGTTCAAACTAGAATAGGGGCGTGGTTCTACCCCTCGGTGCGATCAGGCCACCCTCACTGTGCTTAGGCTGCTCCCAGTAAGGACCACTGCATGAAAGATAAAAAAAACAAGACAAGAGGTGCTCTCTGAAATGCTTGTAAACAAACAGTCATGTCCCTGCCAGGGCAGGTCTCACCTGGTTTTCGTGTGGCTGACTGTAGTACTCAGCCAAGTAGCGTCTTTGTCCCTCTTGGGTAAGCTGGGGACCGAGCTCTCTGGAGGTCTCGCCATAAGGCACGTTGATACAGCCAGCGTCACAGGCGGTGCGTCATCCACATGCATGTCGCCGTCAATAGTCAGACTATTGACTTGATAAAACGGAGGGTGGACCTCTGTGAAACGCTTTGTCTATTCCAATAAAGCTTTTAATCTTTAAGCTCCCCCCCCCCCCCCCATGTTCATTCATTGCCGCTCTCTCCAGCAGCTGCTTTTTTCCTTCTATCAGACACTGTTGTGACCTCCAGGCAGCGCTCGCTGCGGGTATACTGCTAGCAAGCAAGCGTCCTGGTTTCCATGACGGCAACATGCATGTGGATGACGCAGCGCCTGTGATGCTGGCTGTATCAATGTGCCTTACAGCCAGACCTCCGGAGACCTCAGTCCCCAGCTTACCCAAGAGGGACAAAGACGCTACTTGGCTGAGCACTACTGTCAGCCATACGAAAACCAGGTGAGACCTGGCCGTTTCTTTACAAGCATCTCAGAGCACCCCTCTTGTCTTGTTTTTTTTATCATCCCTAGAACTGGTGTTTGAGCACGCATACATTTTCTTGTTCTAAACAAGTACTATATCCAGAGGTTTACTACATCAGAGTTTACCAGAACAAGATTCTACAGAAAAAAAGGAATTATTTCTCAGTTTACAGCCATTATAGTTTTAAAATAAAACATGCTACTGTTGGTAAAATCCACACATTTTATTTACCTATTTGTCCTGGTTATTACAACATTTAAATTTATGTCCCTAGTACAATGTGTGGCATCAATATTTTATTTGGAAATAAAGGTGTATTTTTTCAGCTTTGAGTTCATTTAGACCACAGATGTCAAACACAAGGCCCGCGGGCTGAATGTGGCCCTCCTTGCCATTTTAATGTGGCCCTCGAGCTTCAAATGCCTATCACTGTAAGAAGTGAAAGGACAACAGCACATTGCTTTCCCATCCAGAGGAACATACTGGTGACTGGCTTTCAAACTGAAACCTTGTCAGTTTGAGCAAGGGTGCAACAACCTACATTCCACCCCCAGCCACCCTCCCCTAACAAAATTGGCATGGGGCCCACTCCTGGGATCCAAGCCCCCAACCCCTTCAGTGGGTGGTAAATCGCACACCTTTACTCCCTCCCCATCACCATCTCCCCACATTGCAGAGTAGCGCAGCGGTGTAATATTTACTTGCTCCGGCCATGCATTGTGCCTCTTCTGTTCTTCCTGGAAGTGGCACGCTCTGTGCTTCCATACCTACTTCTCCCAATCACGTGACATGCCTCAGGAGTCAGAGGTATGCAGCATAGAGCCAGTGGCTGTCGGAAGGATCAGGACCACTTCGTTTAAAACTGTTCCATAAATGTTAAATCTTAATAAAAATTTTGGCCTGTGACTTGGACAATGTTTTAGATTTTGGCCCCTTATGTGATTGAGTTTGACACCCTGGTTTATACTATATCACTAATTACATGCCTGAATTTGCAAAAATAACAGTAATATACCCTCATGACATACATATTAAAAAGTTGAGTCCCTAAGGTGACCATGTATTTTTTTTAAATGACACTTTTTTTTTATTACAAGCCAAGTTTTTTCGGTAACTATGGGGAGAGGTAAGGGGTTAATTAATGGGGAATTGTATGTATTTTTATTTCATTTAATGTATGTAGGAGTAATTTTACTATGTGACTACTAGACACACACACTATTTTTATTTCATTTAATGTATGTAGGAGTAATTTTACTATGTGACTACTAGACACACACACACACACACACACACACACACACACACACCCACACACACCCACACCCACACCCACACCCACACACACCCACACACACACACTCACTCTTTATATTCCTGTGTACTGTGTTTGTTGAATGTTTACTTTGTCAATGGCCACCGGTACCTCACTGATGCTGGTGAGCACTGATCACAAGCACTTTGATCAGTGAATAGGAACATGTGGTCCAATCAGTCTACAAAGGGGCAGCAATGGGAGAGCATACGGGAGCACGCGCACAGACAATTGTGGCAAGGTACATATATCTACTCCACTGGGAGCTAAGATGAATTCTCAAGGAGCGTAGATATACTGTTGCAGAACCAAGGAAAAGCCTCAGGGAAACGGATGCCATCCATATGTCCTGATAGTGAGTGATCACTTGCTGCGGTGGTGGTTTTTTTTTCCAAATTGCTCTGACAGTTGGTAATTTGGTCTGCTTTTGGCACCAACCAGAAGAAGCCGTCGACCTTTAAAGCAGATCTAAATGCCCAGGCATGTGGTGGAACTCAGTGGCACCACGATCCCGCCACCATATTGCGATCAGGAGAACACCTGGAGTGCGGAGAGAGCGGTAGCGCTAAGCAACTGAGCACCCATGGCCTATTAGATCTGTTTCAAAGGCACTGATATTCTCAATGTATCCAGTTCAAACTCCTAATTCTTTCATACAAAGCTCTCCACAAACTGTTCCCTACATACATTTCCTTACTAATCTCCAGATACCATCGCTTCTGGAAACCTTTGCTTCTCCCATGAGACTCTGTCCAATAGTCTGGTCACCTCACTCCCATATCCAGGACTCCTCACAAGTGTCACCTCTCCCTTGGAGTTCTCTCCCATGGCTTGGTCATTATGTGCCGGACCTGCACATCTTCAAATACTTCCTTAAAGCACACTTCTTAGACAAGCTCTTGGTATAGTCAGATGCTGAGGTTCACTGCATCATGTGCTAACCCTTTTGTCTCTTCATCTAGTCAGTGTGTCTAGACCAGGCATGGGCACACTTGGCTCTCCAGCTGTTACGGAACTACAAGTCCCACAATGCATTGCAGGAGTCTGACAGCCACAGTCATGACTCATAAAGGCAAATGCATTGTGGGACTTGTAGTTCCGTAACAGCTGGAGGGAAAAGTTTGCCCATGCCTGCTCTAGACTGTAAACTCACAAGGGCAGTGGCTGCTCCCACTCTCTGGAACTGCAATTCTCAGTCTATCAAATTTGCTCCTACCTATAACACAGTAAACGGGGTCCTAAAGGATAACTGACCTGACAGGGATATGGAGGCTGTTATATTTATTTTTATTTAAACAACACACATTGCCTGGCTGTCCTGACGATTCTCCCCCTCTAATACTTTTAGCCATAGACCCTGAACAAGCATGCCGATCAGATGTTTGGCTTAAATCTAACTGCATTTGCAGTTAGTCAAGCTCAAGACACGCAGCTCAGATACAGCCAAGGATTGGGTGCTGTTCTGTGGAGAGGAGGGATGACAGATGAGAAACAAGCATGCAGTGTCCTGCACTGCAGGGGAAGAAACCGCACAATGCGCTTGTTTCTCACAGAAGCTCACTAAAGGACATCATGGGGAAGCAGTACACCCACCAGATTATTGGCCCAGATGGCAAAAAACCATAATCATGGTTTATCCAGCATGCTGTGTCAGCTGAAGCCCCGCCTCCCTGCTGCCAGTCAGCCTATCACGGATTCAGACCTGGTGGGAAGGGGGAGGGAGAGTTTGATTAGGAGGCTGGAGATTGCAAAGCAGGAAATAAAAAACTGCATTTATTTATCAGGTGTTTTTATATAAAACTGTAACCTTCCTTACAACATCCTTTTATGCACAATTCATGTAAAACCATATCCTGTTAAATACATACAAAAACTGCATGAACTTGTCCTTTAAAGGGAACCTAAACTGAGAAGGATGTGGATTTTTCCTTTTAAAATAATACCAGTTGCCTGACTCTCCTGCTGATTCTGTGTCTCTAATACTTTAAGCCACAGCCCCTGAACAAGCATGCAGATCAGGTGCTCAGACTGAAGTCAGACTGGATTAGCTGCAGGCTTGTTTCAGGTGTGTGATTCAGCCACTACTGCAGCCAAAGAGATCACCAGGACTGCCAGGCAGCTGGTATTGTTTAAAAGGAAAAATCCATATCCCTCTCAGTTTAGGTTCCCTTTAAGTCATTGCTGAGTTTCTGCATGGAAAAGCCCTGGAGATCTTTATGCCTCATACACACTGGCTAATCCTCGGCAGAGACATTTTGGGCCACCTTGGCTGCAAATTTAATGTGCAGCTGCCCAAAGGCATTGTTTAACTATCTGCCTATGTGGTTCTCTACATGCAGAATATCGTACAAACCCATTGTGCAGAAGGCGGCCAATTCATCGGCACTCCTCCCCTCTGTATAGAACAGTACACGCTTCTTGGCTACAGACGAACAATACGTCTGTACAGCACTCATTCCTGAGACCATCAAGCAACCGTTAAAAGAAACCTGAACTGAAAATAAACTGATGAAAAGCAATTATATCTAGTCTCCTACGTCTAAAACAAAATCACTTTTTTTTAAATTACAGTTTTATTTCCTGTTTCAAAGCTCTTTCCTTTTTTCAAAGCTATTTTGGTGGACCCAGCGCTGGAACAGCCCAGTGGAGGAGGACGGGGGAAGCCACTGCAGGCTCTTGAGGGGCATGGCTTGCGATGGCGAGTGAAGAAGCACTGCTATTCCCACAGTGTTTCAGCCAATTGCAGGAGACCCTTTGAGCTGTACATCCCATATGTCCCGCAAGAAGAGACAATTTTTTCCTTGGCACACCCTCCGGTGAAGAAATAAGGCAGAATTTAAGCATATTTCACCAAAGAAAAACAAAAGTTTGCTTTCTTAAAACAGAAAGAATTTGCGATAATTCAGGTTGGCGTGAACTCTGACATGTCTCCCAGTGCAACACTGCTGAAATATGCAAATTAACCATTGTTGTCCTTAGAAGCTAAACACACCTCCAGAACCGCTGGAATGCAATGATGTGTCAGCTTGTAATTAGTACAGAGCCATTATAATCCAACATGAATACAGACTGTTTTGGATTGGTTGATCCTCATCAGTTCATGGCATGGATTAATTTGGCTCTATGGAGTAGGGCTTGAAACACCCAGAGGTACAGACTAACCAGCAAGCTCATAAAAAAGTGCAAATCACAGGCCCTCCCATCTTCCCAAGATAGTGGCGGGCACCAGAGCGCGCAAAATGGAGCTGCTCCATGCCCTGGATGCAGCCTCCCGATCCAAAACAGAGCACTCTGAATATGGAGGCCACCACACCAAAGGTACCTGTCATTGCTCTGAGAAATCCCCCTCCTGAGTGGTCTCCACTGCTCGTGCAACCTTTACTTCGGGTGGCCATGCCTTTGAGAATGGACATTGCGGGGAACATCATTTCGGTGGGTCTACAATGCCAGCTAAAGCCTCCAAAACTGAAGCCCGCTTTCCTAGTAGGCAGCGTTTCTCCCAGTCCTCTAAGTCCCATCACTGCCATAGTGACCCCACTCTAACTCTTCGAGGCACTCGACAGAAGTTAGGGACATAAAGGACCTTTTGAGCTCCATCGCCACCACTAAAGATATGCCAGTTAATTCACCAAAGTGCGCTAAATCTATTGTGCACAAGCAGCATGGGATAAAATTAGGGTGCTTTTTACGCGCAGCCCTGCCAGCTCAGTGCATGCTTTTAATTTACTTGCAGTCCTTTTAATTGCTGCGTGATGTGCTGTAGCATGACCGTGGTTCTTCACTAGAGCGGCTGCTACTACATTGATTAATGTAGTAACAGCCACGTTAGTGAATTTTCGCGGTCATGCTACTGCACATCGAGCAGCAATTGGAAGGATCACGTGTAATTTAAGACTGCTTTTCTGTGCAGTAGGTTTTGCGCACTTTAGTGAATCAACCTGAAGGAGAGATAGATCTCCAAGCTAGAGAGAACTCCTATAAGGCCCTATTCACAGTGGTCAGTTGCATTGCAGAACAATCCTGCATGTCAACTCACTGCCCATACATTTCTATGGGTCTGTGTCTGTTCACAGTACTGTGTTGTAACTGATCACATTATTCTAGCTCGCTGCATGCAGGCTTTGTATTAAAGTCTATGTCCAGTCTTCATTGCAGTTCACAGTCATTATAACGCGCACGTTAGAGTTCATGATTTGGAAGGCACAGTAGAAAAAAATGCAAACTCAGCTAGATGAAAATCATGCTGCTATTCTCTCCCAGGCTTTACAATCCCAAGAACGTAGCCTCCAGACGGACAAAAAAATAAAAATGTTTTTATGGGTTAAACTGCAGACATTACTCTGGTCTGTAGTTCTCAAATTCTCCAGAAGGTGGTGAGCTAACAGACAGGGAGGGGTGGAGCATAGAGACAGGAAGTTCTGGGTTAGAGGGAGTAGAGAGCAGACATTGCAGGAACTGGCAGCAGAGGAGGTAATAAGATATCCTTTGCTGATCATATATTCTGGGGCTTGTAATTTGAGAAGCAGGGCATGTGTCAGAGAGACATGCTGGGGATTTTTAATTATTGCAAATAGCTTCTGTTTTAAGAAAGTAGCATTTTAATTAAGCATTGTTCTTTAGTAAGAGGGCTTTTCAATCTAGTGATTCTGGGTCCCCATCATCTATCTTGGGTATCATTTAGTACTGGTCCAAGCCTTATCCCATAGAGCTATATTAATCCCTAAAATGCACTGATGAGGACCATAAAGTCCAGAACACGCTGTATGCATATTGCATAGCTCCCAACTGTCCCTTTTTTGGAGGGACAGTCCCTTTTTGGTAGCCCTGTCCCTCTTTCCTCATTTGTCCCTCTTTCTATGTAAATATATATATTTCTTTATTAACCCTCCTGGCGGTTTATTAAAATCCGCCAGGGGGCAGCAAAGCCGGTTTTTTTTATTTTATTTTTTTTCATGTAGCGAGACAAGGGCGATCGGAGATCTCCTGGAGGGCTTCCCCCGTCGCCATCACCAACGTCGTGACGTCAAAGGGGACTCCGATCCACCCCACAGCGCTGCCTGGCACTGATTGGCCAGGCAGCGCACGGGGTCTGGGGGGGGCTGCGGATCGGCCGGTAGCGGCGGCGATCGGATTGCACATGCAGCTAGCAAAGTGCTAAAAAATTATGCAAATCGGCCCAGCGGGGCCTGAGCGGTGCCTTCCGGCGGCATAGCCCGAGCTCAGCTCGGGCTTACCGCCAGGAAGGTTAAAAAATGTGTTTGACTCTAAACTTTATTCCCAACCTTTAAATTGATATATTACTCATTTTAAAATGTTAACATGAAGGAAAATGAACCAGGATAGAAAGGAAAAGTGTGGTTTGAATTATAAAACAACATATTTTTCTTATGAAATCTTTATGGTATGCGTGACTAGGGTTGTGGTGGGGCGTTATCAGGGGTGTGGCAGGGGCGTGGCTTAAGTGTCCCTCTTTCTCATTTCAAAAAGTTGGGAAGTATGATATTGGATTGATGTGGTTCTGTAAAATGTACTACACACCAGCGATTCTGAATGTATGCCTGGCTTTAGGGACATAGAGTGATGATATGCATATTTGAGAATATCATCATGGGAAACTACACTTGCTTCCTTAAAACTGTCTGTCCGTGTATTGTTTTGCTTGTGCCTGTTAGGGCTCGTTTCCACTATAGCGAATCCGCATGCAGGCACCGCATGCGGATTCGCATAGGCAATACAAGTGGATGGGATTGTTTCCACTTGTGCGTCGTGCGGGTGCGTTTTGGCGTGCGGGGGAAATCTGCACGGCAGAGGCGTCAGATTTCGCGTGCGGCAGGAATGCGGGCGAATCGCCCGCAATGCTTTTAATAGGGAAATCGCATGCGGCTTTGTCATGCGGATTTCACGTGCGATTTCGCATGTAAAGCTATGGAGCTTTACACAGGCAGTGACATGGTTAAATTCGCCTGGTTCCTTGCCATGCGAAATCGCATGCGGAAACGCATCCGCATGCAATTTCGTCCGCGGTGGAATCCAGGTGATTCCGCACCGCAACAGTGGAAACGAGCCCTAAAAGGTCAACTAAAGTGAGAAGAATATGGAGGCTGCCATATTTATATCCTTTTAAACAATACTAGTTGCCTGGCAGTCCTGCTGATATATTTGGATGCAGTAGTGTCTGAATTACAACAGAAACTAGCATGCAGCTAATCTTGTCAGATCTGACAATGACGTCAGAAACACCTAATCTGCTGTATGCTTGTTCAAGGTCTGTGGTTAAATGTATTAGAGGCAGAACATCAGCAGGACAGCCGGGCAGCTGGTATTGCTTAAAAGGAAATAAAAATGGTAGCCTCTGTATACCTCTCACTTCAGTTGTCCTTTAAGCAACTGCCAAGTCAAATTCCTTGTAAGTGCAAACGTATTTGGCCAAATAAATTGATTCTGATTCTGAAATATCTTCTGTTTTAAGAAGGCAAAATTATACTCAGTATTTTTAGTTACACAGATATAATGCCTGCAGTGTTCTCCCCAGAGATTTTTTTTCAGCCGGGTGGCATGATGAAATAGCCGGGTGGGGCGAGATGAGAGAATGGAAGGCAGGTGCTTTTCTGCACAACTCTGCTTACAATGGAGGACGTGAGCCGATGACAGACGGGAGCTCACCAAAACTAGCCGGGTGGAGCACCCGGCTAAAAGAGCCTGGGAAAAACACTGGCCTGGTACACACAATGAGATTTTCTAGCAAATTTACTGCCAGATTGATTATTTCCAACATGTCCGATCTGATTTACGATCGATTTTCCATTCACTTCTTTGGAAATCAGATCAGATATGTTGGAAATAATCAATCTGGCAGTAAATCTGTGAGAAAATCTCACTGTGTGTGCCAGGCATAAGAGATAGAGGGCATACTTGGACTTATCCTTATATGAACAAAAGAGATGCCAGTAAGATATGATGGGATTTGTAGTCCCATAAAACCTCCTTTGTAGTTTATACAAATGGAAAAGATAATGATTTTTTTTGTGTTTTCAAAACCACAATAGAGAGATGGTAATAGAGGACATGCTGGGATGAGTGGTTCTGCTTATCTAAGAGAGAGACACCAGTGGGACAGACAGTGACTTGTATTTCTACAAATAGTGCATGCTGGGACTTGCAGTTCTACAGGTCAAACAGAAACCGTGAGAGATACCATTGGGGAATGTTGGGACTTGTATTTCTAGAAATAAGAAAAAGACACTGTTGAGACCTTTCAGACCTTGGGATTCTAGACCCTTTAAGCTAACCCCCTTTTGCTGCAAAGATAAATGGCCACAATCTTCAAATAACAGATATCGGTTAGATACCAGTGTGGTGGCTGAATAGTGTAATGGTTAAGGACTCCGCCTCTGACACAGATGACCTGGGTTTGAATCTTGGCTCTTTCTATTCAATAAGACTGCGCCTATTCATTAAGGAGGCCTTGGGCAAGATTCCCTAAAGCCCAATCTACACGATACGATTCTTTGTACGATTCGATTACGATTCTATTTATGATTCGATTAAATCCGACATGTCCGATCGGGATTCGATTCGATTCAGTTCGATTTGCTATTGCAAAACAATTGCAAATCGAATTGCATCGAATCGAATCCCGATCGGATTAAGGAGGCCTTGGGCAAGATTCCCTAAAGCCCCATCTACACGATACGATTCTTTGTACGATTCGATTACGATTCTATTTACGATCTGATTAAATCAGACCTGTCCGATCAGGATTCGATTCGATTCAATTCGATTTGTCATTGTTTTGCAATGGCAAATCGAATTGAATCGAATCGAATCCCGATCGGACATGATGGATTTAATCAGATCGTAAATAGAATCATAATCGAATCGTACAAAGAATCGTATCGTGTAACACTGCTACTACCTACTGCGTGCACCCTAGTGGCTGCAGCTCTGGCGCTTTGAGTCTGCCAGGAGAAAAGTGCGATATAAATGTTCTGTGTCTTGATGAAAAGCTTGGCTGAAGGCGATAACAGCAGGTACTGCATGTGACTTTTGTTTGGCTGTGTACTGTCCTGCTGTTCGGAGTCCATTCAGGTAAAGTCTTTCCATTCTCTTTCAGTTATCACACACAATACAAGGACCAAAATAACATGAGTAAATTAAAGGATATGTGAAAGTGGAATGGTGGATATATATGTATATAAACAAAACAGAACAGAAGAAGGTGGATATAATAAAAGCCTGTAATATGTCTAAAAATAAAAGGAGAAAATCTGAACTGACATTTACCACAAGTAAAAGTAAATGGTAGCAGGGCGCTGCATAGAAAGTGGCACAATAGTAGCAGTAGTCACTGTGTTTGGCAAATCCGGATGTTCACAACAGCCAGTTATTGAAACAAAGATGTAGACTGCTCGAAACACAAGATGGTTCCTGTCTCAGACACTCCCAATATGTAAAGGCCCTTCTCATTATACTGCAGATTGTAAGTATTATAGATTGGGCAGCATGGTGGCGTAGTGGTTAGAGATCTCGCCTTGGTGCGCTGGGTCCCAGATTGGAATCCCAGCCAGGACAACATCTGCAAGGAGTTTGTATGTTCTCCCCATATCTTTGTGGGTTTCCTCTGTGCACTATGGTTTCCCACCTAAATTGGCCCTAGACTACAATACATACACTATATGATATAGACATATGACATGGTAGAGATTAGATTGTGAGCCTCTCTGAGGGACAGTTAAGTGACAAGACAATATACTCTGTACAGTTCTTAAAATATAAAAAAACTGCCTTACCATACTGGATCTGCAGCACAGGCAGTAATATACTCCCATAATAATACAGTCTAGAGTCATATTCTGGCCCAGATAACATCCTGCTTATTATCCCTTTACAGAGAAGAGCTCCCTGCAAAGATTACATGACCACATCAGTGAGGATGGAGGAGGACCGGAGTCACATGGCTAAGAAGATACTAAACCTCACCCTGGAGATCGTCTACCTGCTTACTGGAGAGGTGAGGAGATTTCTGGGAGGGTCAGGTGACTTAAAGAGAATCTGTATTGTTAAAATCGCACAAAAGTAAACATACCAGTGCGTTAGGGGACATCTCCTATTACCCTCTGACACAATTTCGCCGCTCCTCGCCGCATTAAAAGTGGTTAAAAACAGTTTTTAAAAGTTTGTTTATAAACAAACAAAATGGCCACCAAAACAGGAAGTAGGTTGATGTACAGTATGTCCACACATAGAAAATACACCCATACACAAGCAGGCTGTATACAGCCTTCCTTTTGAATCTCAAGAGATCATTTGTGTGTTTCTTTCCCCCTGTTCTCATGCACTGAAGTTTCAGGCTGCTTGTTTCTTCTTGCAAACAGCTTTGCCCTTGTCTGTAATTCTTCAGTATGTGAAAGCCCAGCCAGCTCAGAGGACGATTTATCCAGCTTGTAAAATATAAGAGAGAAGAGAGAAGCTGCTCTAATCCCAAATAACACACAGGCAGTGTGCATGGAGGAGCCTGGAAGGGGGAGTTCATAGCAGAACCACAACACTGAAGAACTTGGCAGCCTTCCAGACACAGGCCGACAAGTCTGACAGGGGAAAGATACATTGATTTATTACAGAGACAGTGATAGTATAAAGTGCTGCAGTAAGCCAGAACACATTAGAATAGCTTTTTGAACTTGTAGGATGATAAAAAACAGGATGCAATTTTTGTTACGGAGTCTCTTTAATTCATTATGTATTACCTATACTCAGGCTTGATGTGGAATTTCGATCCCCGGTGTCTGAAAAGGGCCAGAGTCGCAGACTCTGAGGAGTCAGAGTTTACCTGAGCAGACTACAAAAACTGAAAATAAGAATGCCTGCAGAATATGGTCCAGGTTTTGTAGCCTTTGTGTTTGCTCAGCAGGAAAAGCATAAGAAAGTGTCCGAATGTAGATCAGAGGCATAGATGGGGGGGACTCATGGCAGACAGATGAAGTCAGGGTGTTGGTGCAATGTTTGATTGTGCTGCCCTATGTCACTGAGCTGCTCCTCATCACACACATGCTCAGTATCAGTTTTGTTAGGAGACATGCACAGTATTGATATTTTCATTATATGAAAGAGAAAGTGAGAATCGGCACAAGTTGTCTGACTGACAGTACATGGAGTGACAGTTGCAATGGCTGTGCCTCCAGAGCACAGATTCCAGTAGCATAGAGAGAGACAAGATCCAGGCACCAGCCAATAATCAAAGTAGGCCCTTTTTTACTGCATTACATGTCCGTTGCTGTGAGAAGGAAATAAAGGTGACACTTTGATTATTAACTGGTGCCTGGATCATCTGTCTCTCTATATACGACATTTTCGTAAGGCTTACGGCGCTAACGAAGGGGCTAATTCATGAAGCGGCACTGCTATAGCAGCACGAGCTCCATGACAGCACCGCAAGCTAAATACAAAGCTGCACTCTATGCTCGGTCTTGCAAGGTAGCGTGCTTTCCTTAGTTACACACTCTGCTTATATAGCAACACGCGTTTGCCAGCCACTGCTGTGAAGTATCACGACACTTCACTAGAGCGGCTGCTACTATGTTAATTGACATAGTTACTATGTTATTAACAAGCTTTAACTAACATTAAATGGAACACTTTAACTAAGGAAGGCACGCTACGCTGCAAGACCGAGTGTAGCGTGCAGCCTTGAATTTAGCTTGTGGTGCTGTCATGGAAGCTTCATGAATCAACCTTAGTCCCCATCAGTGCACATGCCCATAGATGCACCCCTGATTCATTAAATGTTAGGCACAAGATCACCGCAGCCACACCTCCACACCTCCTACACACACCAGATTTAAAGGGTAGGTTTGGGATCAACTCCTCTTTCCCCCACACCAAAAGCCTATATTGTGCCAAATTGCAGACCCACTGGTTCACAAGATAGGTGCATATATCATATCTTTGGGACTAGCAGGGCTGGGGGGCTGCAAGTTTATCTTTGCTACATATAGATACACTTAGCTAGAGAGGCGAGGAGGCTTTCTGGAATTTACATGGATATCATGTATTCTGTATGTGTTTACAAAGGATTATGAAGTTGTGAAGAAGACATCTGGTGAGCTACTAACATCTAGGAGCTGTCTCCATGGGTCATACCCCATTACAGTGCCTTCACCTCACTCCTTGATGGCTGAGAGAAACAGTGGGAAGAAGATTCTAGAAATCATCCACAAAATGATTGAGCTGCTGGCAGGAGAGGTGAGCAGAGCTGGGAATTATTCAGTAATAGCAAGAGATATGTCCGCATTATGGTTGTATCATTGTGTGTGTCACTAAGGTGCAAGGATGTCCCTGTCTATTTCTCCATGCAGGAGTGGCAGCACTTAAATGGACATGGGGAGATCTCCAAGGACTCCATGGCGGAGAATCAGCCAACTCTCAAATCGTCTACTAAGAAGAGAAGCAATTGTTTTTATTCCCAGGATTGTATGCAGGAAGGTCACACCATCCCCCACCATTATCAGGCAGGTGGAACTGAGGGTTTTACACTCCGAATGGGGCTTCATACAGAATGGGAAAATACTCTTTTATGTAGTATGTCACTTAGTTCTTCTGTCTTTAAAATATTGTTTTCTATCATTTCATTGTTTCAGAATGAAGGTTATGTTGATTTGAAAGTTGAGGTTAAAAAGGAAGAAGAGATATATGTAATTAGTGATCAGAAGTCTATGGAGGAGGATGATTTGAAGAGGACAATTAAAAAGGAAGAAGAGTCATATGTGTTGGGTGAGGAGCAGTCTATGGAGGAGGGCGACATGATGGGGTCTATTAAACAAGAGAAATGTAATCTGGATATCGTCGAAGGTGAGAAAACACATGTTTAACCCTCTGGGTGATAATCCCGAGCTGAGCTCGGGGTAAGCCGCCGCAGAGCATTTCTCAGGCCCTGGTGGCCCGATTTGCATAATTTTTTTTTGTTACACGCAGCTAGCACTTTGCTAGCTGCGTGTATATACCGATCGCCACCGCTCCGTGCTGATTCGCCGCTACCCGCCGCCCCCCCCCCCTCCCCAGACCCAGTGCGCAGCCTGGCCAATCAGTGCCAGGCAGTGCTGAGGGGTGGATCGGGACTCCCTCTGACGTCACAACGTTGTTGACGTCGATGACGTCATCCCAATCGTCGCCATGGCGACGGGGGAAGCCAAACAGGAAATCCCGTTCTGAATGGGATTTCCTGTTTGCTCTGATCGCCGGAGGCGATCGGAAGGGATGGGGGGATGCCGCTGCACAGCGGCTATCATGTAGCTAGCGCTAGGCTAGCTACATGATTTAAAAAAAAAAAAGACTAATAGACAGATTCAGAGCGAGCAGAGGCAGTACAACATACATACAGTATAGCAAAACATGTACATCTAAAGGGATGTCAGGATGCCTCTTACTATTGTAATGCTGTCTCTGCACTGAGTTTTGTCTATTGAAGCTGGTAAATTACTGAACTTCTACCGCACCTGTGAACATTTTTATGAATTAGCACACAAAAGTCTAAAATACCGAATGCAGTGATTTACTGAGCCCTTTACATTTACCGCACTGTGTGCTATGAATCAAGGCCATAGTTCAGTATATACAGTAGCACTTAAAAAAAAATAAAAAAATTAATTAATTGCCCCCTGTGCACTTATGACAAGACAAATAACATTTATATCGTGCTTTTCTCCTGGCGGACTCAAAGTGCCAGAGCTGCAGCCACTAGGACGCGCTCTATAGGCAGTAGCAGTGTTAGGGAGACTGGCCCAAGGTCTCCTACTGAATAGGTGCTGGCTTACTGAACAGGCAGAGATTCGAACCCTGGTCTCCTGTGTCAGAGGCAGAGCCCTTAACCATTACTGATATACTGAACCCGGTTTCATATCACAGAAGTGTTCTTTTTAAATAATCCTGTGGACAGATGGTTAAAGGGACCATATTTATTTATTGGATTTATAGCGCCAACATATTACACAGCGCTGGACATTAGTTTAGGTTACAGACAATATTTAAGGGTGACAAACAGCAATAAGACAATACAGGAATACATGCAAACTAGGTCACGCAGCACAGTATAAGTACCAGGTAATGCTTAATCAGTTACTGGATGGGAGCATGGAGATTAGGCAAGTCGAGTTCATTTAGATCCATAGGATAAGTGATCAGTAATGGAGATGCATGAATAAGTAAGGAGACATAAGGAGGAGAACCCTGCCCGAAGGCTTACAATCTAGAGGGATCATATCTGTGGTTTATTGATTTAATCAAGTGTGTGTGCAGTTGGGCTAGTCGCAATATCTATATTATATTATACCTGGTTATGGATTGATTGCCTGTGGTTTGGTGATTTTTTTTTTATGTGTTTAACATGCCCTATGCTATGTAATCATGTTTTTTCCTAATCAATATTGTTATAACATAGTAGTGTTAATCTTCTCGCTCTTCAATTTGTTACTGTGAGGCCTAGCACACCTAAACAGACAGTGCTGCAGATCTTCCCCTTTCTTGCTAGGTTATGATGTCACCCAGTCTCCTCCCAGTGCATTATGGGAGACCAGGTGTTGTTTCTGCTCACTTCAGAAAACACAACAAACATACATTCTGCAGTGATGCAGCAGTAAACATGTTACCATCTGTAATAAATTTAAGAATGTAAATCAGGGAGAGGAAAGATTGTACAGTGATCAAACATTGACTAAATGATTTATAAATAATATTATGATGACAATGTAACAAAAAACAAGAAATTGTATTCATTAAGTTATATTCAGTATTCAGTTCTTCTTGAAACTTATCTCCCAAATAGATGGCCAGGATGTGGGGAACACCTCGGAGGGACGTCTTATCTCACCTCCAGATTATAATGCAGAAGATAATGGCGTCACCCAATATTCTTCGGGAGGAAACCCCATTACTGGAAATGCACATCATAGACTTTACCACGAGGAGAGATCACCGGATCCCCCTAATCCTGAGGAATCATCTGACAGATCACATCCTGTGACCTCAAATATCCAGCCAAGATCTCACGTTATGTCAAAATATCTCTCTAACCTTGAGGAATCTTTTTCCACAAAATCTTGTGCTTTTAGACGGGGAGGTGAGAAGAAATTCCCCTGCACTCTGTGTGGTAAACGGTTTAAAAATAACACACTCCTTTCTGTACACCACAGAGTGCACACTGGGGAGCGGCCATTTTCATGTTCGGTGTGCGGGAAATGGTTCACCCAGAAAGGAACCCTCCTCAGACACCAGAGAATTCACACAGATGAGCGCCCATTTTCCTGTTCAGAGTGTGGGAAATGGTTCACTCAGAAAGGAACCCTTCTCAGACACCAGAGAATTCATACAGGCGAGCGGCCATTTTCATGTTTAGAATGTGGGAAAGGTTTCATGCGTAAAGAAGACTTCGTCAAACACCAGTTGCACCACACTTGTGAACGTTCTTTCTATTATTCAGAGTGTGGGAAACTTTTAATGGACAAAGGACACCTTCATGGACAACAGGGTATTCACACAAGAGAGCACACTTTTTCTTGTTTAGAGTGTGGGAAATGTTTCACTCAGCAGGGTGCCCTACTTAAACATCAGAGAAGTCACACTGGTTAGCATGCTTTTGAGTGCTAAGACTTTGGGGAAGAAACTGAGAAAATAATCTGAGAAAAGAAACTTTCTTAGATGCCATAGCATTTTTCATGATGTGAGTGTGATAAGTGTTTAAATAAAACATAAGTCTTTTTATACAACACGGAATTCACAATAGTGAAAGTAATTTTTTTTTTTTTTTGCTTGTTCAGAGTGTGGGAAATGTTTCTCTCTTGAAGTATACCTCATTAGACACCAAAACCTACACTGGGTATGTTTTCATGTTTAGAGTGTGTGGAAGGTTTTACATGGCAATAAATGTTAATTAGAGGGATTCTGTGGATATTTATAAAAACAAAAACTGACACTTACCTGGGACCCTGCAGCTGTCATGTGCCTGCGCTGACCTCTACGAACCTCCGATTCCTGCCGCCGGTCATGGTGCAATTATTCATCTATCTAGACGATTGCAACTGCGCCTGCGCGGCCCTGCATGTCCTAGCTCCCGCTCGCGTCTCCGGGAGCTTACTGTGCAGGTGCAGTACGAGAAAACTTATACTGCGCCTGCACAGTAACTCCCGGAGCCGCGAGCAGAAGCTAGGACTTGCGTGGCCGCACAGGCGCAGTTGCATTCGTCTAGATAGACGGCTAATTGCACCGCGAACAGCGGCGGGGAACGGAGGATCGTAGAGGATGGTGTGGGCACATGAAAGCTGCAGGGGGCCAGTAGAAGCCCCAGGTAAGTGTCAGTTTTTGTTTTTATAAATATCCACAGATCCCCTTTAATCATCAGAATTCCCACTGCTGGTGATGCTGATGATTGAGGCCTGCACATCTAAAGGTTTATGAAGCTGGGTTTTTAAAGCCTGGTACTCACATCCAATTTTATATGGACAATCATTGTATAATTGTGCCACTTCCATGTAGTATGAGAGCTTACCTACAATCTGATCATAGAATTTAAAATCTGTTGCCTCTCATACTACGTGGAGGTGGTAAAATTGGTCAGTGATTGGCCCATGTGTATATGCAATCTAAAGCCTGGTACACCCCCTCAGTTTCAATTGGCCAATCGTAATTTTACCACTTCCATAAGAGCTTGCTTGCACAATATATTCTGTTAGGCCAGTTGGCTGGTCATTGAAAATGTAACCACTTAAGGACGATGCTAATTGAAATCTACACTCTGTTTTGATGCTGATCTGGCTGGTAGGGCGTAGCATCCAATTCACCGACGCCGCGTATTATCGCCGCTTTTGTCGCTCCTGTCAGTCTCACCTCTGTCTCCCTGCCGCAGCTCACAGGGCTCTGTCGTCTCTATAATAGAGGGGCCCTGTGAGCGGGTCAGGAGCCAATTTCATTGGCTCCTGACCTTGTCTTTCAACATGAGCAACTACCATTGACTTTCACTGATAGACAGGGTCAGGAGCCAATGAAAGCAGCTCCTGACCTGCTCACAGGAACTCTGCCGTCATAGAGACAGCAGAGTGGGTGGCTGAGGTTCCTGACATGTGGCGTTGATGGCGGTTGCGGTGGGTATGTGCGGCGATTCATTGGTATTCATTGGTGTTCCGACATTTTTGGTACCAGCATTCTCTGGTCCTTAAGGGGGCAGAGACCGCTGGTACTTAAATGGTTAAAATGTGTACCAGGCTTAAAGAGAACCAGAGATGAAGCACACTCTTGTATTTTACCTTATAAGTCAGTGGGAACATGACAGTAAACACCTAATCTGCTCTTTATTTCATTGTTCTCTGTTTAATCTGACTGTTCACCTCTGATAAGAATCCCCGACTGAGCACTCAGTCTAGCTTTGCTATGGAAAGATTATAGCTGAGTCTGTCTTCTCTGGTGTCTTTTAAAGCCTAAGCCTGCCCCCTTGTGGCTCTGCTATAATGACTCAGCTATAATTATTCCCTGCAAAGCCAGACTGAATGCTCAGTCCGGGATTCTTATCACAGCTGTTAACAGACACTTTTAGCCGTGAGGATGAAACAGAGAGCATGGTAAGTGTTTTCTCTAATGTTCTTACTGATGTATATGGTAAAATACACAAGGGTGCTTCGTCTCTGATTCCCTTTAAGGTCTGGTTCACACAGGGAGCGAAAGTGATGCGATTGCTGATCACCGGTGATCAGTAATGTACTAGTGCAGTGTCACCCTATGAGGGTGTTCCCACAGCAGCATTAAATGAACGTGCAAAAATACACATTCATGTAAGAATGACTCTGAAAAGCACTTTGCAAAATCGCAATGCCTAAGCGCTAGCCATTGCAGTTGTCTTTTGAGGTGTGTACCAGGCTTAAAGTGAACCTGAGGTGAGAGTGATATGGAAGCTGCCATATTTATTTCCTGTTAAGCAATACCAGTTGCCTGGCAGTCCTGCTGATCCTCTGCCTCTTACACTTTCAGCCATAAACCCTGAACAAGCATATGCAGATCAGGTGTTTCTGACACTTGTCAGAACTGACAAGATTAGCTGCATGCTTGTTTCCGGTGTGATTCAGACACTACTGCAGCCAAATAGATCAGCAGGGCTGCCAGGCAACTGGTATTGTTTCACTTAATGGTACACAAGTCCTTAAAGCAGACCCAAACCAAACATTTTTTTAATTCAAAATAATTAGTTGCACCACTCTGATACATACAAATATAAATAAACACTCCTTCAAGCCTATGAGCATTTCAGTGCATGCTTTTCACCCTCCTCTTTGCATAACTAGGGTTATACAGGTGGCAGCCATTAGCAATTCCTCCTTTGCTGGACACCATCTACTCCACCAGTTTGCCGGATTATTTGCCGGCAATATGAAAGAAAGGGAGGGGTTTCTCCAATAAATGTAAAATATTTTATATTTGTCATCATGCAGCTGAAAAAAGGCTGCTATTTATTATTATAATTTAGAAAATAGATTTTATTTCTGAAATCTTGTATTTTTAGTTTGGGTCCACTTTAAAGGGAACCTGAAGCGAGTAAAATTATTTAAAATAAACACAGGATGTAGCTGCAAATGAATATTACATACTTACCTCACCGTCAGTTCCTCTCAGAAGCTCACCATTTTAATCTTACAGTGATCCCTTCCAGTTCTGACAATATTTTGTCAGAACTGAAATATACCAGTTACTGTCAGTTATTATACTGTATATCAGCACCTATCAGTTACAACTAAATGTGCAAGGTAATGTCCATGCTTCCCTATGGCTCAAGTGGGCGATGTTACAGTTTAACAGTGTGCTGACCAGGAAGTTGTTATGGGGTAATGGTCATTTTCAAAATGGAGGACGGAGAATTCCATTGATCACAGTGGAAAAATGGTACGTAGGAGAGGAGAAAGGGATAGAGGAGTAGACTACACAGTAGGTAAGTATGACCTGTGTATGGTTAGTTTGACTTTTTATTTTCAGTTCAGGTTCTCTTTAATATAGGCAAAAGTCCCATGTAAGTCTTAGTCATCAATATGGATACTGGCTGCAAGTGGGCGACGTGGAAACGACGTGGCGCTCTAACGGAATGGTTTGAGGCAGATCACAGCAGCGCAACCCAGCCTGCTGGTAGTTACAAATGAATGTTCAAGGTAATGTCCATGCTTCCCTATGGCTGAAGTGGGTGATATTACAGTTTAATAGTGTGCTGACCAGAAGCTGTTATGGGGTAATGGTCATTTTCAAAATGAGGGACAGAGAATTCCATTGATCACAGTGAACAAACAGGACGCAGGAGAGGAGAAAGAGATTGATAAGTAGACTACACAGGAGGTAAGTATGATGTGTTTATGTTAATTTGGACTTTTAATTTTCAGTTCAGGTTCTCTTTAGGCGTTCTATTACTTGCGCCAGGGTGGCGGCGCAGCAGTTTTTGTTAATTTTTTAAAAAAAATCATGTAGCTAGCCTAGCGCTAGCTACATGATGCCCTCCTCCGTGCGGCGTCCAGCGTGTACATCCGATCGCCGCCGGCGCGTTGCCACGTAAGGAAGTCCCGCTCTGAACGGGATTTCCTTAAGGGCTTCCCCCGTCACCATGACGACAACCAGAGTTCCGATCCACCCCGCAGTGCTGCCTGGCACTCATTGGCCAGGCTGCGCACGGGGTCTGGGGTGGGGGGGGAGGCCTCTATAGCGGCGCATCGGCGTCGGGCGGCTGAGCTCGTCCATACCGCTAAGGAGGTTAATGTAGATTGTTGGTTAGGGAAAAATAAGACATCATTTGAAAATAAGCCCTAACTCAACCTTTACAGCAACAGTTAATTTTGCTCGTCTTATTTTTGTTCATATTCCAGCGGATCTTGAGGTTTGTTTAGCTTCTAAGGACAACAATGGTTAATTTTCATATATTCAGCAGTTATGCACTGGGAAACATCTCGGAGGTCACTCCAACCTAAATTATCGCAAATACTTTCTGTTTTAAGAAAGCAAACTTTTGTTTTCCATTTTTATGGGAAACGCACATAGCATGATGGCTGCAGTTCCACTACTTTCCACAAGATGTCAGTCTCACTTTTGCACGTGGCAGGTACACACAGGAAGTTTGGGGTTGGAGGTGGAGTTGGAGGAAGCAGAAAAGAGACATTGCTGGGACTGGCAGCAGAGAAGGTAATATGAAATTTTATTTTAAATATGAAATATACACCAATTAAGCCCCTTTGTCCCATCTCCATAACCAGCAACTGTTCCTATATACAAACGTGTTTATTGCCAAAACAAGCATACTTTGTAATTGTATTGGAGCTATCTGAGTATGTCTGCAGTATAGATAGATAGAGCTATGGATATACAGATAGAGATATACTGTATATGATATAGCACTCACATACCATGTTAGTTTACAATTCTACTGATTCATATGTCAATTGCATTGATATAACTGGCATGTTCCAGATTGCTTACTCATAATGCCCCCAAAAGCCCCCTCTACACCATTCAATTCCAGGTGTGATCGATCAAATTTGATTGAATCGCATTCGATTAGATCGATTAAATCCGACGTGTCTGAACGGGATTTGGTCGATTTTGTGATCGATTTTGGCTAGTTTTCAATGCAAATCAATCACATGATCGATTGAATCCCGATCGGACATGTCGGATTTAATCGATCTAATCGAATTTGATCGATTGCACCAGGAATTGAATGGTGTAGAGGAAGCTTTAAATAAAGTGACCTGATTGGTCTATATAATTCCAAAATAGCTGTAGATGTCCCCACTTCTCAAAAAAAGATGCTAATCTTGTAACAGGACTTTATGGGATTATTTGTTAGTGAAATACACAGTAAAGTGAATAGAAATAATTAGTAATTGGTGAGTCAGGCCATTTAAAGTACACCTTTAACAAAAAAAACAAAAAACCCCAGCCTCTACGGGGTACTTAACTTGGAAGGGGGAAGCTAATGACTCTTCCCCTGTCCTGTTCATCCTCAGAGATCCATCGCTGGCTCCCCGAGAATAACCCTGACAAGCACTGTGCAGGCGCAGCAGCGCGCATCAATATTTACCTTCAGGGCTCCAGCGCAGGTGCAGTAAAAGCTCTCTACTTAGGCTCCATCACCCGATGTGGATTGGCTATTTCCACTGGAGCCCGATCGGAAAGCTTCTACTGCACCTGCTCTGGAGACTATAAGGTAAATATTGCGGCACGTGGAGTTCGAGGGCTTTCTGCTCTGGATCCAGGAGGCATAAAAGGATGGGGGAAGCCTCATTAGGATCCTGAGACTTCCTCCTCCCGAGCTAAGTTCCCCCTAGGGGCTGTTTTTTTCATTACAGATTTCCTTTAATGGTCATTAAAACATTTTATTAACATAGAACAATACAACATTTAAAAAACTGCATCCAAGAGCAAAGTAACAGCACATACAGCCATCATGAAGTAGCATTAATAGAGTAATGTACATGTATAAATCAATAGCCTGTCGCTTACACAATAACAACACAGCACCAGGATAATTCTCCTATACACCAAGAGCAACTCCCTTAAATTGGAGTTGATCTGCAGAGTAGTTTTAGTGCCTGTATATTACCATATATATCACACAAGGTTAGGGTTAGATCAGTGAGGCGTGGGACAAAAGCTCCAGCACGAGTTCCACGCCAGGTTTGTTTCTGTCTCTTCATATAGGGGAAGAAGAAGAGCGGTGGGCGGTGGCCTGAGACGTGCTGGGAGCTGCAGTCTGGAAATCCGGAGACGGCATCCGCGCATCCTTCCTCCTGGCCTTGTGGCACTACAACCACTGTCGATGGGAGGAATACTAAGGGCACATTGCTTAATACACACCCCTCTAACCCTGTATGTATGCACACATATGCCATCCTCGTCTGTATGACCGCCCGTAGTCGCCTAAGGCTAAACCACCATCCTGGCCCCTATATCAGATTACTGCCCAGAGATCATCACTGACCCTTTTACATCAGTCTCTGCATAAGACATGGGCCCATATGCAATTAACTTTTTCTCCTGAGTTATCTCCTAGGAGATAAGTTTCATCTTCTCTTTAAAATAACTTTTCAGCATTTTACTGTTGAAACAGTACCCATACCTTTGTGAAAAAAATGCTATGAAATCTATTTTGAGGATTGTCTTGCTTGCTGGTGGTGTAAAAGGCATTATATGACAAGTTAAGAAATTATCACCTAGGAGAAAACTCAGGTGAAAAAGTGAATTGCATATGGCCCATGGTCTGGTTATAACTCCACCTTGCATATAAATGTCAAAGGGTTTGGGATGTACGGGAGGTGCCCTATGTGTATGTATTCTGAAGTGGGATACTACACAGAAAAATAATAAAGGAGGTGTCTTACCTCCTATGATGACTCAAACAAGAGTTAGGAAAAGGAATCTTTATTGTTCAAAAGAATACAAGGCTCGAAGATTCCTTCCCCTTTGGCATAGAGGAATCGGTGGAACCCACAGACATTGCATACAAATGTATTTCACATTGTAAGCATCTTGGAATTGTGCCAGAATCGGAAGGCATATCACTGACATACTCTACAGTGCCGTACGGAGATCACTGATCTAGGCTAATCAGTCTCTAAACCAAGCAGCTTACACTATAATACCATTATCATAGTTTAGTGACACAATGTTAGTCTCATTTCACAAAGAATTTATTTCTGTTCCTGCCCCTACTTCCTCCTACTCTTATCTCAGGCTTTATAGGACACGATATCCTCGCATGTTGATTGTCCCAACTGGCTGCTGCTGACCGGACTCATGGCGGGAGTAGTACCGTGGCGGTTAGTTACAAAGAGCGCACGTAAGCTACCAGCGCATGCTAGCTGCACTACTGCAGCATAGCATGGGCTGAGCTCGCGCTCCTCTCATTAAGCTGCGCTGCTTTTGCAGAACATGTTGATGAATCAAGCCCATAGGCCTTGGTTCATGAAGCTGCGCTGTAGCAGCGCAAGCTCCATGACAGCAGCACAATTTAGATCCTGGGCTACACGCTACGCGTGGTCGTGAAGCGTAGCGTGCCTTTCTTAGTTACGTGTGTTGCTTACTAGCAACTCGCGCTCCTCTAAATGCTGGGTGCTGATGTGATGTATCGCGACCGCGATACTTCAGCAGCGTGGCCACTACTAAGTTAATTAAAATAGTAACTATGTTAATTAACATAGTAGCGGCCACGCTGGTGAAGTTATCGCAGTCGCGATACTTCGCAGCAGCGGCCAGCATTTAAAGGAGCACCACCCGTTGCTATGTAAGCAACGCGCATAACTAAGGAAGGCTAGCTTCACAATCACGCGTAGCGTGCAGCCCTGGATTTAGATCACGCTGCTGTCATGGAGCCTTATGAACCAAGGCCTATGGTGAGTTGTAAACACCTCACAGCCATTGGCTGACCATCGCAGGATATCGTGTCACTTCCTCACTCCCTGAGAGAGGAACTCACATACATTTGTAAGGCTGAGTGTCATTTACATTTGTAAGTCAACAACAAGATTACACAGGCTGAAGGTGCTGGGGATTATGGGACATTATCCAGTAACTGCATGTGTCTAAAGCCTGGTAAACACCAACATTTCCCATCAGATTGATGGGTTAAATAGATAATTTCCGTCAAGTCCAATCAGAAAATCCGATCGGATCTGTTGGAAATCATCTATCGACCCATTAATCTGGTGAGAAATTGCATGGTGTGTACCAAGCATAATAGTGACTGTATCACTGTGAGTGTCAGGATCCAATATCAGGATGTTGCTGTCTATTTCCCCATGCAGGATTGGCAGTATCTAAAAGGACAGAAGGACCTCTACAAGAACCCATGATGGAGAATCAGCCGCCCCTCACATCACCGGGTAGGAGGAGACTTTAATTTGTTGTATAGGAGAGAGCAGTACAGAGGGTCCAACTAGATTACCCCATCATCTTATAAACACATAGAAACAATGTAATCAGTCATGTTTCTTACAGATAAATCCAGTAAAAGAAATCCACCAGAGAGATGTACAGGTCCTCTTTATTCACGGAATTGTCCACAGGAAGAACATACCATCCCCCACCATTATCAGGTAGGTGGAACTGAAGGTTTAGAATGCAAAGGTGCCTTTACACTCTAAATGTGTGTAGTTTTCTCTTTCTCAGGTAAAGAAAACATAAGGTGAAAATAAACTGATGAAATAAACAATTGTATCTTCCTTACTTCTCCTAAATTACTTTCTTTTAGATAACCCACAGTTTTATTTATATTTAAATCTACTTTTAAGTGTTTTACTGTTTCATTATTTCTGCTCAATAATACATTCAATGAAGTATGCCAGAGCTAACATCTATGAACTGTAGATCATTTTTATATCTTTCCTGTTCTCAGAAGCCATTTTCTGCCAGGATAGTGTTTTATGGCTGTAACGCCTTATTAGTGAGGATTACACTATAGTTCGACCCAGTCCCGACCCAGACAGAAACTGTCACTTCCATACCTGATGTTTATCTCTTTCAGGTAGAGAAATAAAAAATAACACAGCATAGTTATTTGTGTGCTTGGCACTGTGCATACACCTGTCTATCTCATCATGTCACGTTACCTCGTGTTTCCTTTAATTAGAACATATTTAAGCTTCAAGGGGAAAAATGCCCCAATTGGGTACTTACCTCAGCAGAGGGAATCCACTGAATAAGCCGGTCCCCCATCCCCACAGCCCTCTTGCCTCCGCCGATCCAGTGCTGGCACCCCTTAACCCCCACAACAAGGCCCTTGTCAAAGAGTGTGCACAGCCTTGCTTACGACCATGAATGAGTGGGGCTGCACTGCACAGGTGCAGGACACCTTGCGCCTACACAGTAGCTCAGAGTTGAATGAGCATTTTCCACTAAGCCCGAGTGACTCCGTGCTACTGTGCAGGCGCAAGGCATCCTGTGCATTGCAGCCAAGCCCATTCACAGAGGGTATGGCGCTGGATCGGTGGTCTCAAGGAGGATGTGAGAATACCTCTGGAGAATCCAGAAGCTTCCATCTATTAAAGTAAGTTTCGGACTTTTGCTTTTTTTAAAGCAGGTTTTTTTAACAGGTTTACTTTAAAATTGTAATTTTACATAAATTTGTTAATTCAGAAAGAAGAACATACTTGTGTCAAAGTTCAGTGTAAAAAGGAAAAAGACAAGGCATTTCTGAGCATTGATCAGCAGTCTACAGAGGAAGGTGTGAGGATGGGGACAATAAAAGTAGAAGAAGAAGAGATGTCAGTCTCTAGTTTTCTACAGTCTACAAGAAGCAGTGAAATTACGAGGATGGTTAAAGAGGAAGAAGAACCCCATCTGAAAGCGGATCAGCATCCTACGGGAGAAGGTGAAATTATGAGGATAGTAAAAGAGGAGGAAGGGACAACTGTGAGGAGAGGGCAGAAATCTTTGGAGAAGAGTGAAATTATGGTGATGATTAAGGTGAAAGAAGAAGAGAAGTATGTGAGGAGTGATCAGCAGTCTACAGAGGAGGATGTACTGATGGTGACAATTAAAGAGGAAGAAGAAGAGAAGCATGTAAAGGGAGGTCAGCAGTGTATGGAGGAGGGTGAAATAATGGTGACCGTTAAAGATGAAGAACCTTATCTGGATATCTGCAGAGGTAAGCAAAAAAACCCTACATTTGGAAAGTTTTTACATAGGGACAGTTTTTAAGGAAACCAGTTCACTCATCAGTAATGTTATGGCATGTTGGCAGAAACCAGAGTGCCCAGAGGAAATCTACACAAAGAAATGGAGAGTATACAGAGTATACAGACTCCAAGTAGATATTGTCCTTGGAAATAAGGGTATGGGTAGATTAGTGCAAATCAAAGGATTACACACCTTCAGAAGTTACTTCTCACTCTTGAGGCTCAAGGATTTCTTCAGAGCATCCCCTACTCTATGGAACTCCCATCCCCCATCAGACTCGCCCCCACCTTCAACTTACCTGTTCACCATTTCTTACCCTCCATCCTCATAACTCTATCCTCCTCCCTTGGGCTTTCGCCCCCATCGCCCAATTGTCCCTCTTGCCCAGCCCTTATACTGTAAGCCTATTTGACAGGGCCCTCTTCCTAGTGTGCTCTTCTCCATTACCATATGGACTCAATGACTCATCTGCTATATTTATCCCTACATTATTACGTCACTGTTTTGTGTACCACTGAACACTATAAGGCACCAGTGTAAAATTGTTTAGTGTTGTAAGGTCCCCCTATCTATTGTGCAGCCCTGTGTAATAAGTTAGCACTTTAAAAATAAAATTTAATAATAATAATAATCTGAAACCTGCCGCCACAAGCATGGTTTCCACAGTGGAATTTTCCTACAAACATCGCAATACAGTTCAGCAACATCCAAACTGATTTGTTTATATTTGGACAGAATAGCTCAATGTAACTCAAATCAGAATAGCAATACTAAGTATTATATACAGGTAAAAAGCCTGACACTACTATTTGGTGGGGTTACTTGCCCAACTGTTCCTTATTTCCTAAAGTGTACCAGAGATGGTACACTGGCACTTATTTATACTTACCTGGGGCTTCCTCCAGCCCTATGAGCACCATGGCTTCCCTCTCCATCCTCCTCGGCCCCTCAGATGCTATAACTTCTGGTAATTCGGTAAGTCACTGCCAGTTGAGGTCCTTTGTGCAGGTGCAGCTCTGCCGCGTGCTCCTGTAACATGGAGGGCGAAGAGGGGTGCACCCGTGCTGAGCCATGCATTCAAAGAATACCGTGACTGCCTGGATTACCGGTAGTCATAGCAGCATAACTAAAGGGCCAAGAAGGACGGCGAGGGAGGCTACGGTGGTCCTCTGGGGCAAGGAAGCCCCAACTAAGTATGAAAAAGTTATAGTTAACCATCTCTGGTTCACTTTAAAGTGATTTTTTTTTTATTTGACCTTTACTTAGTTATGTCTTATTACCCCTACAGATGATAATGCAGAAGATAATGGCATCACACAATATTCTCCAGGAGTAAATACCCCCATTACTGGAAATACACATCCGAAACTTTACCATGAGGAGAGATCACCAGATCCCTCTAATCCCGAGGAACCTTCCAATGAATGTTATTTGAACAATTCAAATCTTGTTCTCCGTCCAGGAGAAAACTCAGAGGAGCGTCCATTTTTTTGTTCAGAGTGTGGGAAATGTTTCATTAGTAAAAGACACCTTCTTAAGCACCAGAAAATTCACACAGGGCAGCGGCCCTTCTCATGTTCACAGTGTGGCAAAGGTTTCATTAGGAATGGAGACCTTCTTGCACACTACAGAAATCACACAGGAGAGCGGCCTTTTTTATGCTCACAGTGTGGGAAAGGTTTTATGGAGAAAGGGCATCTTCTTAAACACCAAAACATTCACACTGGCACGCGGCCTTTTTCATGTTCAGAGTGTGGGAAATGTTTCACACAGAAAGGACATCTTCTTACACATCAAGTAATACACACAGGTGAACGCCCTTTTTCATGTTCAGAGTGTGGGAAATGCTTTACTGGTAAAGGAAGCCTTTGTAGACACCAGAGAATGCACACAGGCAACCACCCTTTCTCATGTTCAGAATGTGGGAAAGGATTTTCGGGTAAAGGAAGTCTTCATAAACACCAAAGGATTCACACAGGCGAGCGTGCTTTTTCATGTTCAGAATGTGGGAAAGATTTTTTACATAAGGAAAATCTTCTGAGTCATCAGAGAAGGCACAAAGGGGACCATCCTTTTTCATGTTCAGAGTGCGGAAAAGGATTCATGTTTAGGGCTCACCTTCTCATACACCAGAAAATTCACACAGGGGAGCGGCCTTTCTCATGTTTGGAGTGTGGGAAAAGTTTCATTGATAGAGGACGTCTCCTAGGCCACCAGAGAAGTCACACAGGCGAGCGTCCCTTTTCCTGTTCAGAGTGTGGGAAAAGCTTCATTCATAAAGGCAACCTTCTTACTCACCAGAGGAGTCACACAGGTGAACGGCCTTTTTTTTGTTCTGAGTGTGGGAAGAGTTTCACCCGTAAAGGAAGCCTTAATGCCCACCAGAGAAGTCACACAGGGGAGCGTCCTTTTTCATGTTCAGACTGTGGGAAAAGTTTCATTCATAAGGGTGACCTGCGTAAGCACCGTAAGCTTCACACTGGCTAGCATATTATTTTTATAAGCTAAAGGTTATAACAGTTGTATTAGGGTAAAAGGGCAAATTCAATGTGGTAAAAAAAGCCTCACTGATGCTTTTGAAGTATCTATGCTATATTTTCTCAATAGATGATGCTATATGAAAAACTAGGGTTAAAAACGCCCCCAAAAAACTAAACAGTCAAGTGAAAAAATAAAGACTAGTGAACCAAAACGATTGGCTGCAGCATGCATGTTTGTTCCCAACAAGAAAATGTTTTATCTGGTGAGGAACTAAATATTGTCCTAATTTATCAATTAACCACACCCTAGAGGTGGAGCTTGGATTCAACAAATCAAAGCTGCTAGCAGCTGGTCCAGTTAGGGCACATTGCTGTTATTCAGTGAGTGATTGGCTAGCCTCAGCCTTACTCCTCTGGATGAAGCTAATGGATATGTTAGGGGGGATTTTTTCTTAATCGGTATTCAGTGAGGCTGATTTTGTTAATGTAGCGAGAGGTTCCTGAGATTTTCATGTGCCTTCCAGAAAGGAACCAAAAACAGGCAAACACCAGGAGCCCTCTGTGGTTTATTATGTTGAAATAAATGGAATGAATAATGGTATGAAAATATACTGGTACTCACACAGCCAGGGTTTCAACAGTGGCAATTTACTTGAATAGAATTCCATCCCCTCTCCCCTGCGCATTTTATATGGTTCTGTATGGTTAACAGTCTATAAGTGTTCTATAAGCAATGAGATTCAGGATGCATGCCTGGCTTTTCAGTGACGTAGTTACATAGTTTGGTTGAAAAAAAAGACATCCATTCATTGAGTTCAACCAGAAAGTATGATACTAGCCTAAAACTAACGCTAGCCTGCACCTTTACATATGCCAGTTGATCCAGAGGAAACCCTTACTAGGCTTGGGCTAATTAGCCCCAAAAGGAGAAAAAAGATTCCGGGTCCATATGGTAATCAGATAAAATCCCTGTGAATTACCTAGTAATTGTAGCCATGGATATCCTGCGATGCAAGGAAAGCATCCAAGCAACCCTTAAAAGCAGCTACACTTATGGAGACTGCCAGGAGGGCCAGGTGCAGAGTGTGCAGGGGAGCTCTCAGGGTCACTCACCTCCCCAGGATCCAGCCACAGCAGCCCGTCTTCTTCATGTCCTCCTGGGGCCCCATCACTATGCCTAGACTGCTTTCACATGACATGAAAACAGAGAGTGATCTCAGCATAGAGATAGATAGAGCGCCCCCCAAGGACATGAAGAAGACTTGTAGCATGTAGTGGGATCCCAGGGAGGTGAGTGATCTGCAGGCTCTACTGCGCACTCTGCATAGTGGATGGGGGGGGGGGGGGGGGGGCAACGTGACGTATAGTGAAAGGGTGGGGGGGTATTGTGCTGGCTGCCCACACTAGGGTGGGAATGCAGCCTGAATCTCATGGTTTATAAACAACTTATAGACTGTTAACCATACACAACCATATAAAATATACAGGAAGCTAAAGTGGTAATTGACATCACCCAAAATAGAGTACATTGGTTTGGGACACACAAACTAATGTAAGCAGCAGTAGGGATGTGATATGTATACTGTCTGCATAGTGTGTGTACAGCTCATTGCAGACATAGGGCTTGATTCACTAAGATAAATAGCATGCCTTATCAAAGTTAGCACGCCTTATCAAAGTTAGCATGCCTTATCAAAGTTAACCCGCCTTATCAGAGTAGCATAGCAAGCGCTATGAACCCGCAGGGGCTTAGGGCAGGACGAGTGGAGCTCTCGCCACTGCCAATTAGCAGGCATAAGTTCGCTATGCTACTCTGATAAGGCATGTTAACTTTGATAAGGTGTGCTATTTGTCTTCGTGAATCAAGCCCAAACTGTGCAGTCACACTACACAAATCACACCCTTATTACTTCTCACATTAAAAGAAAATAATGCTGGCAGACTCCATATTTCTCTCATTAAAGGTTCTCTTTAATCCATCCACTGATCTGATTGAGATTTATATATGTTAACTCTTAGACTGCCAGCCTTTTTTTCAACAGCTACACACCGGTGCCAGCTGTTTGAATTATGTTTATGAAATGTCTTACCCGCCTCTACATGTACCAAAGTCCAGTAGATTTGACTGAGAAATATGCTAATTATTTTAAAAATCTAAAATGAAAATGTTGCTGTGAAAGCATTTCATTGTTCCATGTTCAAGCTGCATAGATTTGCAGAAACATTTGCATAATTCTGCCTCAACATAGAAATATTGGCATATTTTAAGCCAAGTAGAAAGTTCATATTGAACCAAAACTTTGTACTTAATGCCTTTAGATTTCCGTATTTTGGGAAAATTCTCCTATATACCAAGGGATATATATATACTCCTAATATTATAGGAGGAGCGATCTGGATTTGGTATTGTAAATCCGGGATAATAAGTGGTTCAAGGATGGATGCGTGGTGCTGCTCGCTGAGGTTGTATAAACATCTGTATAGATGGGAACAGGGAGGGGAAAAGACAAAAAGGAGGAGAGCGCACTCAATTTCAATATGACATAATAAAAAAGCTTCGCTGTGGAGTGTTCTCACCTCTAAGAGTGGCTGACTCGCCCGTATGGGTTGGTCAGTGATATGGCTTTCGTCCCTCTAACAGCCGGGGACGCAGGCTGTGGATGTAATCTTCTTCCGCAGAGTGTCTCCTTAGGTCCACAGGATACTCAGTGATCTGCACAGGTAGCTCTGTGCTGGTCCTCCTGGATAGGATGGCCGGGCTGGATTGTACTTGTAGCACTCCCAATGAGAGAGTGGATTGGTGTAAGGTGTGTGGAGTATCAGAAAGGAGAGCAAAGGAGGAGACAGAACGCAATGCAACTCTGCTAGATTTGCGCCCAGAGTCCCTGCGCATCAGTCATATTAGCCACCTCACTTATGGTACAGTGAGAGCGACATTCTGGACGACCGAGAAACACCTGCGCAGCGTCACTGTTACTGTTAAGAGTGGAAGAGGAGGAAGGCCACCTAGGGAGAGGCAGTTAAATAGCTGGCGCGCTAGCAGAGAGGACATTCAGCACTGCGGTGGCTAGAGGCTTGAACAGTCCCGCAGATAGGTGCTCTACATTTGCTTTTCAGCAAGGTATGGAATGGAATGGAATACATCTGGCCACTTGCTATAGGTAATAGCACTGAGCGGCCAGGATTTGTAGAGAGAAGTGTGCAGTAGGCTTGCGTGCAGTAAGGAGACACACAAAGTGTCTAGATGAACAGGTTTATTGTCGCAACGCATTTCAGGAGACCTTTCTCCCTTTTTCAAGCTGGCAAACCTGGCTGTTAGAGGGACGAAAGCCATATCACTGACCAACCCATACAGGCGAGTCAGCCACTAGAGGTGAGAACACTCCATGGAGAGGCATTTTTATTATGTCATATTGAAATTGAGTGCGCTCTCCCCCTTTTTGTCTTTTCCCCTCCCCGTTCCCATCTATACAGATGATTAGATTTCCGTGGCACAGGAATATGGGGACACGAAAACTCCTATAGACGTCCATGGCAAGTGGACGTAGTTTTCTACTAAATCGCCTTTAGCATACATGGTGTATGGATGCGGAAACACAGAAATGGCTATAGATGTCCACAGAAGTCTAAGGGTTAATAAGAGCTAGCCTGGTGATAAGGTACCCTCTTGCCAGTGGTGAATTGTATAATTGCAAATGCTTATTTTTCATCATTTGGGTTGATTCGCTACACACGGCTGCTCCAGCGGCGCGAGTTAGATAACAACTTGCACCCGCTATGCACGCTACACATGGTCATACTGCGTAGCGTGCGATATTTAGTTACATGCGTTGCTTACATAGCAACACACGCTTCTTTAAATGCCGGGGCTGCTACTATGTTAATTAACAGTTACTATGTAATATAGTAATTATGTTATTTAACATAGTAGCAGCCACTTTAGTGAAGTATTGCAGTCGCGATACTTCACAGCAGCACCCCGCAGCAGCACCCGGCATTTAAAGGAGCGTGCATTGCTGTGGAAGCAGCGAGCGTAAGTAAGCCACGCTATGCAGCATGACAGCCCGTATCGTGCATAGCGGGCACACATTTTTTAACCTGTGCTGCTGGAGCAGTGCTGTGTAGTGAATTAACCTCCATGTTACCCAACACTCCGCCTGTCCAATGAAGTCTCCTCTGCTTTTGCTCCTCCCCTGCTGTTGCTTAGAAAGCATGTGATCAGTTTGATCAAGAGGTAGATTTGTAAGGCCCTGATTTGCTGATCAGGATCATGTGCTATGGCTGAAAGTATAAGAGGGCTTAAGCATCTGAGCCGCCTTTGAGAAAAATAAATAAAACACACCTAACCTTAAGGGAGGTGTGGGCCGTTGCTGGAGGGGGGTCAGCAGTGGGTGAGCAGTGTGTCCACTTTCTGCTTCCATGAAGCAGGAAGTAGACACTCTGCAGATTTATTGCAGGATTTATAACAAAATAATGTTTTGCTTTAAAGGTTATTATGCTGTTGCTTATATTTTAGAGCAGAGAGGACGTTCTGCGTTCAGGTCCATTTTAATCATCAACATGCTGCCAACAATTACTGCAACAGTTATTTGTACAAGAGGACAAGCGTATCCTGGTGACTTTATTGGTAATATTCTCCAATAAAATTCTGCAATAAATATTTGTATGAGGCCTATTTGAGAAAACTGATTTCATTTAACAGGAGTATTTTGTAAAGGTGCACAGCTTCACCTAAACACGCATGCGCAAATCTGTGGAAAAGTATGTCTATAAAAACTACTAACTAAAGGATTAAACCAAATGTTTGACGATTTTTTTTGTGTGTGATCCTAAAAAATACCTGGTTTTGTATAGTCTATTAATTATTGAGTTTGATACTAATAGTAGCATTTTAAAATATGTTTTAATATCAGGTCCAATACAGGTGACCACTTTGTAATTTTTTACAAATAAACAAGAAAATATAGCAAATGAGGAGATGGAGGAGCACCCATGGAAACAGGACTTTGATGTGCTCAAGGTCACAGTATGGGCTGGGACCTACTAGAACACTTTTGTGAGTGTTTTTGAACTGCTGACAATCGCCGGCGATTTCAAAAATGCTTTGCCAATGAAGGTTGATGGTGGTGAACCCACTAGAGCAGTGGTCCTCAAACTAAGGCATGTGGGCCGAATGTGGCCCCCTGAGGTTTTTTTACCGGCCCCCCACACAGAAAATGTATTACTTATAGATAAGGTCAGCTCCATCTTTAAATATTGGTGGTCCGCATATGGAATATCAGTGCTGGCAGGAAGCAGTAATTTTGCTGGTTTCCAATCAAATTCCACATCAGGTGACACTGCTGTCCAATTGGACTGCAGGTTGTCACCTGGGTATGCTTCACTGTCTGGCCTGCAAAGACTTCCACATCATCTTATGTATACTCCGGCCCCCCAGCAGTCTGAAGTATGTTGACCCGGCCCTTGACCAAAAACGTTTGGGGACCCCTGCACTAGAGTGATTGCAATTAGAGCTAATCGTAATCGCAGGACATGCAACATTTTGTGAGCGTTTGCACTCTAATGTATTGCATAGTAGCAGGGAAATTGTTGTTGTTGCAAGAGCTACCACAAAAACACTAGCGATTGTGATAGCACTTTGCGATTTGTAGTGGTTTTTAGCCCTACCATTAACCACCAAATGAGCTGTCCAATGAGGCTGGCTACACCAATAGTAAAAACGTTCTTTATTTGAACGTCATTAAAATAAAAGTAAAAATGGCCATTGTAATTTTATTTTGACTTACTGTAATGTAATTTCAATGATGTTCAAATAAAGAGCATTCTTACTACTGGTGGTGCCAGCCTCATTGGACAGCCAAGAAAATATTCGATATTGCAGATGATTTGTGTGTGTATGCGTGTTGGTGCTCTATTTAGTTTGATTAGCAAGTCATGCAGCTACAATAAAATTTTTTTTTACTTCTTTGTAATAAAGTCCATAATGAGCAATAGTGTCTTAATGATCAGACAGTCTTGGTGGACAATTGGCTACCAAGACTTTTATCTGCTTACAAATTTGCTCATAAGCCAGTAGGAGGACCTAGAAAAAGAAGTCCAACCAGCATGGAGTAGGTGGGAGGAGGTGCCCCCAGGAAAAGTTTGACAAAGATTGTTCTAATCAATCTTACCTCAAATGAGGGTGATATCGGTATAGGCACTCCAAGTCTGCTGTGTTCTACATCAAGACACTGTGTATCTGACCTGAAGGAGCGAGTAAGACCCGCAAAACGAATTGTCTTTTTAAAGGGACTCTGTAACAAAAATGTCATTGTGTTTTCTACCATCCTACAGGTTCCTAAACCTATTATAATGTGCTCTGGCTTACTGCAGCACTTTATACTATCACCATCTCTGTAATAAATCAGCTTATCTTTCCCCTGTCAGACTCGTCGGCCTGTGTCTGGAAGGCTGCCAACTCTTCAGTGTGATCTGCTATGCATGCCCCCACTGCAGGCCCCCTCTATGCACACTCCAATGTGTGTGTTATTTACATAAGCCAGCTTTTCTCTGCTCTTTTATTATTTACAAGCTGGTTAAATCCTCTGTTCACATACTGATGAGTCACATACTGCAGAATTACAGACAACCGGGCAGAAACAATCAGCTTGTAACTCTTCAGTGAGCTGCAGGGGGAAACACACAAATGATCTCTTGAGATTCCAAAGGAAGGCTGTATACAGCCTGCTTGTGTATGGATGTATTTTCTATGTGTGGACATACTGTACATCAACCTACTTCCTGTTTTGGTGGCCATTTTGTTTGTTTACAAACAAACTTTTAAAAACTGTTTTTGACTACTTTTAATGCGACGGGGAGCAGCGAAATTGTGACAGAGGGGAATAGGAGATGTCCCCGAACACACTGGTATGTTTACTTTTGTGCGATTTTAACAGTACAGATTCTCTTTAAGTGTCCAATAAAATTGTTTTTTTATACCCTACCCCTCATCTGAGGTAAGATTGATTGTTATATATAATATCTTTGTCATAACTTTACCTTGGGGTGCCGCCTCCCACCCATCCCAGTATTCCCCCCCCCCCACCCACCCACCCACAGGGCTCCCCCCTGACATTAGTCCAGTGTTCTGTTTTTATTGGAAAGCAACCAACAATAAGAAGATTGTTTGACAGAACCGCATGGGGACAGAATTATCCACTTCATTAATACAACTATCTATGGAACACATGGCTGTTTAACACTACTATTTGGATGGCACACATGGCTACCAAATACTAATGTCTGGGGGATACATGGAAGCCTAACTTCTTAATTCTTAACTAAGTCTTGTACTTGGGTGCACATGTTTTCTTAATTCTGGCATCTGGGTAGCTCCTGGCAATTTAGTTCTGGTATCTGGAGGTGTTTGTATCTGGGGGGCACATGGTTATTTAATTTTGTTATCTAGGGAATCCAGCCACTGAGTTCTAGTATGTGAGGGCCACACCACTGTCTAATTACTATATTACACCTGCAGAAAAAACTAAACTGCCCCCATTGACCATTTGAGATTTTACAACCTGCTTTGTTAACCTTTCAAACAATAAATGGAGACTGGCAAGGTGGGGCACGGTTGTCTCATAATACTATTTGGAAGCACACGTCTACTTATTAGTAATATCTAGGTTCACAAATAGGCTACCTAATGCTAATATCTGAGGTACACGTGGAGGAAATAACCCCTAGTGTGAACAGGGCAAGTGGAGGCGAGGGAAATCTTTCAACCCCCACGCTATTGGCTGTTCCTACACCTCATCAAGACGCATTAACTCTTGGCTGACCACTCCCGTGCATAGAGACAGGGAAACTAGAAAATAATATACCAACCTATTGGTAATCTTCCTTTCCAGAAGCATATCCATGGTGGCATACAGATGGATTATCTCCACCCCTATGAACCCCTCAGGGCATCGGCTATGTTTATAAATTTTGCTTCCCCATTGCCTTGGCATTCTACTAACTCACGGAGTACAAACACAAGGGCAGGAACTATGTATGCCATCATACAGGGCTGGGCTGAGGCAGAGGCGAGAGAGGCTCCAGCCTCAGGGCGCAGGGTTAGAGGGGGCGCACAACTCACTCAGCTATAATTCCCCTATTGTGTTTGAAGCAGAGAGAAATAAGAAAAGAGGATACATGGCAGTGACTGCAAGCCAGATAACTAGAGATGAAGGTGCTGGGAGGTTTGGGGGCCCTTGGGTGCCTCTTAGTCTAATAGCAATCAGTGTGTGATGGCCGGGTTGGGAGGGACGGAGGGGCACGTTTTGGTGTTTCAGCCTTGGGTGCTGGAGGGCCTTGTCCCGGTTCTGCCATCATGGATATGCTTTAGAAAAATAAAATTACCGGTAGGGTAAGTATACTTTTTCCAATTTCCTAAAGGCTACATTATGTCTTACAGACTGCCTATAATTGGCATGTAATAAAAAGAACAGGAGAAATGACGCATAACATAAGATCTTTGATTCAATTCTTCTGAATTGATACATTATCAAAACGAGAACCTTCAAGAGGCTAAGGATTAGGTATTATGTGATCTAGCCCATCATGGACTTCATTTAGGCCCCGTTTACACTTGACTTGCACAACTGCATTGCGTTACCGTGTTTTACTGCACGGTAATGCAACAGCAAGGCAAAGCAATTGGGCCTAGCACACTTAAGGCGTCACGTTACTCCGGAAGTGCCCAAATGACCACTGCAAATTCAACAAAATGTTACCGTTGGACTTCCGCGGCGATGCAGTGGTGGCAAAATTAATATAAGTCAATAAGCG
Organism: Hyperolius riggenbachi; assembly: GCF_040937935.1. Taxonomy (NCBI): domain Eukaryota; kingdom Metazoa; phylum Chordata; class Amphibia; order Anura; family Hyperoliidae; genus Hyperolius; species Hyperolius riggenbachi. The sequence goes on along the minus strand of NC_090655.1, from coordinate 231,639,601 downwards.
AAACAAGAAATTTAAACATGTTGGTGGAAGCTGTTCGGCGCATATGCGTGGAATGATGGCAATATGATGGGTGAACCCCATTGACTTACTTCCTATCCAACAGGGAGTATGTCACTGGGCGAGGGGCGGCGCAATGCATATGACCCTGTCAGTGCACTCTGCCGCATAGTCATATGATTGACATTTTGAGATGCGATCCGTTGGAGACATGGCATCCCACCACAAACGTACCAGGTGTAAAACTGTCCTTAAACTTTCCGCCCCGATTCAGGGGTACTTTAAGAAAGAAAGAAGGAAGGAGTGCGCCAAAAAAAGTCCATTTTTTGTTTGGGGGTAAAAAGAACAAAAAAAGTAATATATTTTTGATGCTGCAGTTCCTGTTTCTTCCACAAGATGGTGATCTCAAACATACCAAGAGGAAGGCACAGATGGGAAGCTATAGAGTCGGACCGGATGAAACGAAGAGAAGACAATTCAAGACATTCCTGGGAGTCAGCAGAGGAGTTAAAGGGACACTTAAGTCAAACGAAAAAAATAAGCTTTACTCACCTAGGGCTTCCAATAGCCCCCTGCAGCTGTCCGGTGCCCTCGCCATCTCCCTCCGATCCTCCTGGCCCCGCCAGCAGCCACTTCCTGTTTCGGTGACAGGAGATGACAGGATGGGGACACGAGTAATTCTTCGCGTTCCCAGACACATTAGCACCCTCTATGCTGCTATATGGTATATGATATATGCTATAGCAGCATAGATGGCGCTATTGTGGCCAGGAATGCGAAGAATCACTCGCGTTCCCAGCCTGTCAGCTCCTGTCACCGAAACAGGAAGTGGCTGCCGGCGGGGCCCGGAGGATCGGAGGGAGACGGCGAGGGCACCGGACAGCTGCAGCGGGCTATTGGAAGCCCCAGGTGAGTAAAACTCATTTTTGTCGTTTGACTTAAGTGTCCCTTTAAGATGATATTATTTTATATTTTTTATTTATCATTCAAATCCAGAAACTCATCGTGCCCCTGCTTCAAGCACCAGCAGATGCTGCTACACACAGAGATCTACATGTATTTTATGTATTGATTATTTAGCACTAGTGTTGTATTCTGCAGCTTTATGCAAATGTTCTTTACCTATGCTTATCATTTTCATCATTAGCATACATAGAACATTGTATAGAGATCAGTGAATGATTTACATTGGCCTCTGCAGTGGCGTAGCAATAGGGTTTGCAGAGGTCGCCACCGCATCGGGGCCCTTGGGCCAGAGGGGCCCCGTAAGGCCCTCCCTCAACTGCAGTATTAGCTCTTTACTGGTCCTGTGCTTGCAATAATCACTTCTATAGACACTTTGAATAGTGGTAATCATTAACAAGTTGCTCCCCATCCCCTTATTGCACCTCTGACACTGTAGTTGTCCTTGGCAGGTTTTGGTGCGCCGTATCAATTGTTATGTATAAAGTGCTGGGGGGGGGCATGTATAACTTGCACCGGGGCCCCTAGCTCCTAAGCTACACCACTGGGCCTCATTACAGAATGCAAAGTGTCCAGACTGGGTGCCTGTTGATTAAACATTGTTCTTTAGCTATGTATCTTTATTAGGCGATCCTGGCCGATACTTCACTCTCTAACCTTTCGCCACTGATGCCTAACACTACTTACCTACAACTAACACTACCCCTGCACCCCCCCCCCCCCCCCCCTTACGCCTAACACTAACCTCCGTACTATCTAACCCTAGCACTAACCCACCAGTATAGCAGCAACCGCCTCAGCTAGGTATGGATCTATGGCTTGCAGTGTTTGGGAGTGGCATGAGAATGGCTTAGTACCAGGTCTGGCCACCTCACAACCACTGCTTCATCCTGGTAAATGTCTGGAAAACTGCTATATAACATTTTCTAGGTGCTTTAAATTGTGCAGCATGGACCTGAAAGTGAAATTCCACCATTATTGAGAAAATATAATCTCCTTGGTTGACTTCCATAAATGACATTATTTTAAAGTGTACCTGTGTGTTTATAAAATGGCAAAAAATTAAATACGTCTGTAGAGAAAAGCCTCTGTATAACCAAGATTCCAGAAGCTTCCCTCATCCTCCTTCATCCCACCGTTCCAGTGCTGTTTGACAATGGCTTGCACTCCCATCCATGTATGAGCTTGGCATCACTGCGCAGGTGCAAGAACCGCCAACACTTGTGTTGTAGCACAGAGACAATCATCTTTTCCGTCCGTGCACGAGTGGCTCCATGCTACTATGCAGGCGCGGGCCGTCATTGGGGTGCAGGAGATTCAGAGAAGCTTCTGGATCCTCCAGAGGCTTCCCTCTATTGAGGTTAGTATCTAACTTTTCTTTTTTTAACGTTACAGGTTTGCTTTAAAGGACAACTGAAGTGAGAAGAACATGGGGGCTGCCATATTTATTTCCTTTTAAGTAATACCAGTTGCCTGGCAGCCTTGCTGATCTATTTGGCTGCAGAAGTGTCTAAATCACACACCTGAATCAAGCATGCAGCTAATCTTGACAGATCTGACAATAATGTCAGATCTGCTGCATGCTTGTTCAGGGTCTATGGCTAAAAGTATTAGAGGCATAATGGATAAGAAGGTTACCCTGGCAACTTGTATTGCTTAAAAGGAAATACATGTAGCTGCCTCCATATTCTTCTCACTTCAGGTGTCCTTTAAATTGCTCAACTTCTACTTGACTTCAGCTGCTTTACAAAGACTGGAGCAAACTTTATCTAGATTGCCAGCAACAGAGCTTCTAGTTTTTCCAGGTGTGGAAAAAAAAAGTAACAATCATTGTTACTTTAGTCAGATAATTACTAGGACTGGGAGTGTAACTGGGCTCTCCGCAGAAAAAAACTTGTGCTATGAAAGTACGGATTCCAAACTGGAAATTTCATGCAACCTAACCCTTATGATCAATTATGGAAAATCACAGCTGTCTGCAAACTGAAATTGATTGGTAATTTTTTTTAAACAAGGCTGTCAAAAACATCAAACACAATAGGGTAATGTTATGTTGACTGTATCATTGATACTATCAGATTTATAGAAGATCTCAGGTTGTCACTGTCTATTTCTCTATACAGAAGTGGCAGTATTTAGAAAGATTCAAGGCCTTCTACAAGGATGAATAATGGAGAATCAGCCACCCTTCAAATCACTGGGTAAGAGGCAGCAATGGAGTATTATACCTCGTTAGCCATCCGTAAAAGAAAGACCTTTTGAATTAGGATGATACCATTTATTGACTTATAAAGGAGAGAGCAGTATGGGGGGGTCCACCTAGATCCCCCATCATCTGATAAACATAATATAAACAATGTATTTAGGCTGGTTTCACAGTGGGACGTTACAGGCGCACGTTAGAGCAGCCTGTAACGCAGCCCACCGCACAGTAATGAAAAATCAATGGGGCTGTTCACAGTGCGGACATTGCGTTACATTGTAACGCTGCGTCACAATGCAACGTACTGCATGCAGTACTTTAGACGCGGCTGAGCCGCGTTAGACTGCTTGCACATGCTCAGTAATGTTGGGGAGGAGCGGAGAGCGGCCAGGCACATGGATAATTAATATGCACTGCACGTTATGACGTGCAGTGTTTACTTCCTGGAGCAGCCGCTCTGTGCGGCGATTGGCCGGCGGGACCACGTGATGCCGCATGCGCACAAGAGTGCGCATCACGGCATCACTGACGCCAGAGTGAGCTGCACAACGCGGCTCACTCTGACGTCCAGATACAGCACCACCAGGCGTTGAGTTAGGGGGACGTTATGCGACCTTAACGCCCCCTCTAACGCAACGTCCTGGTGTGAAATTAGCCTTAGTCAGTGTCTGTGTTTCCTACAGATGGATCCGGTAACAGGAACCCACCAGAGAGATGTACAGGTCCTCTTAATTCCCAGGATGTTACACTGGAAGACCACATTAGCCCTTATGATTATCAGGTAGGTGGAACTGAGGGTATAAAAACCAAGTTTTATTGTAACCTTCTGTAGAATATACTATATTGTAGTGTGAATGTATAAAGGTTGTTTTTTGTTACTGTTTTGATTCAGGGTGAAGAACAGCTAGATATGAAACCTGAGATTATAGAAGAAGAAGAAGAAGAGACACGTGTGATGTGTGTTCAGCATCAGCAGGAAGATGGAATGATGAGGACAATTAAAGTGGAAGAAGAAGAGACATATATATGGAATGATCGGCTGTATTCAGAGGAGGGTGAAATGATGGGGATGATTAAACAAGAAACACATCTAAAGAGTGATCCGCAGTCTATGGAGGAGGGTGTGATAATGGTGACAGTTAAAGAGGAAGAGGATACAGATGTGAGAGGTAACCAGCAGTCTATGGAGCAGGGTGACATGATGAGGACCAATAACGATGAGGAAACTTCTCAAGATATTAGCAGAGGTATGCAAGAAACACTACACAAAGATGTGTGTAATACATGGAGGCTTATATAAAAGGCGCACGGGGTCAGCTCAATTTAACATTACTGGATGCTGCATGACTATAAATGTGTGGGAAGACAGGAAGCAATTCTGAACTGGTAGCATATTGTTACACTTTTGATAGAAACTGTTTCTTTTTGATTAATATAAGTCATTTTCCTCTCTTTCCTTCAGTAACTGTCCCACAATCAGCTAACCTCATTGTACATAACTAGTACCATCTGCATACCTCAGAGTAACATCATGTTCCCAACTTATGAGGAGGAGATGCTATACACCCTATGAAAGGCCCATCTCCATTCCTCAGTATAACATCATAGTACCAACAAATGAGGAGGAGATACTGTACACCATCTGAAAGGCTCATCTCCATTCCTCAGTATAACATCATAGCACCAACAAATGAGGTGCAGATGCTGAATATCATATGAAAGGCTCATCTCCATTCCTCAGTATAACATCATAGTACCAACAAATGAGGAGGATATACTGTACACCATATGAAAGGCTCATCTCCATTCCTCAGTATAACATCATAGCACCAACAAATGAGGAGGAGATACTGTACACCATATACAAGGTCCATCTCCATTCCTCAGTATAAAATCATAGTACCAACAAATGAGGAGGAGACACTGTACACCATATGAAAGGTCCATCTCCATTCCTCAGTATAACATCATAGTACCAACAAATGAGGAGGAGATACTGTACACCATATGAAAGGTCCATCTCCATTCCTCAGTATAACATCATAGTACCAACAAATGAGGAGGAGATACTGTACACCATATGAAAGGTCCATCTCCATTCCTCAGTATAACATCATAGCACCAACAAATGAGGAGGAGATACTGTACACCATATGAAAGGCCTATCTCCATTCCTCAGTATAACATCATAGTACCAACAAATGAGGAGGAGATACTGTACACCATATGAAAGGTCCATCTCCATTCCTCAGTATAACATCATAGCACCAACAAATGAGGAGGAGATGCTGAATATCATATGAAAGGCTCATCTCCATTCCTCAGTATAACATCATAGTGCCAACAAATGAGGAGGACATACTGTACACCATATGAGAGGCCCATCTCCATTCCTCAATATAACATCATAGTACCAACAAATGAGGAGGAGATACCGTACACCATATGCAAGGTCCATCTCCATTCCTCAGTATAAAATCATAGTACCAACAAATGAGGAGGAGACACTGTACACCATATGAAAGGCCCATCTCCATTCCTCAGTATAACATCATAGTGCCAACAAATGAGGAGGAGATACTGTACACCATATGAAAGGTCCATCTCCATTCCTCAGTATAACATCATAGTACCAACAAATGAGGAGGAGACACTGTACACCATATGAAAGGCCCATCTCCATTCCTCAGTATAACATCATAGTGCCAACAAATGAGGAGGAGATACTGTACACCATATGAAAGGCTCATCTCCATTCCTCAGTATAACATCATAGTACCAACAAATGAGGAGGAGATACTGTACACCATATGAAAAGTCCATCTCCATTCCTCAGTATAACATCATGAAACCAACAAATGAGGAGGAGATACTGTACACCATATGAATGGCCTATCTCTATTCCTCAGTATAACATCATAGTACCAACAAATGAGGAGGAGATGCTGTACACCATATGAAAGGCCCATCACCATTCCTCAGTATAACATCATAGCACCAACAAATGAGGAGGAGATACTGCACACCATCTGAAAGGCTCATCTCCATTCCTCAGTATAACATCATAGCACCAACAAATGAGGTGCAGATGCTGAATATCATATGAAAGGCTCATCTCCATTCCTCAGTATAACATCATAGTACCAACAAATGAGGAGGAGATACTGTACACCATATGAAAGGCCCATCTCCATTCCTCAGTATAACATCATAGTGCCAACAAATGAGGAGGAGATACTATACACCATATGAAAGGTCCATCTCCATACCTCAGTATAACATCATAGTACCAACAAATATCATATGAAAGGCTCATCTCCATTCCTCAGTATAACATCATAGCACCAACAAATGAGGAGGAGATACTGCACACCATCTGAAAGGCTCATCTCCATTCCTCAGTATAACATCATAGCACCAACAAATGAGGTGCAGATGCTGAATATCATATGAAAGGCTCATCTCCATTCCTCAGTATTGCATCATAGTACCAACAAATGAGGAGGAGATACTGTACACCATATGAAAGGCCCATCTCCATTCATCAGTATAACATCATAGTGCCAACAAATGAGGAGGAGATACTGTACACCATATGAAAGGCCCATCTCCATTCCTCAGTATAACATCATAGTGCCAACAAATGAGGAGGAGATACTGTACACCATATGAAAGGCCCATCTCCATTCCTCAGTATAGCATCATAGCACAAACAAATGAGGAGGAGAATACTGTACACCATATGAGAGGCCCATCTCCATTCCTCAGTATAACATCATAGTACCAACAAATGAGGAGCAGATGCTGAATATCATATGAAAGGCTCATCTCCATTCCTCAGTATAACATCATAGTACCAACAAATGAGGAGGAGAATACTGTACACCATATGAAAGGCCCATCTCCATTCCTCAGTATAACATCATAGTACCAACAAATGAGGAGATACTGTACACCATATGAAAGGTCCATCTCCATTCCTCAGTATAACATCATAGTACCAATAAATATGTGTGGTGCTGGGCTCCTGTTAACTGGGACTGTACAGTGCTGCTGTGTGTGATGCTGGGTGCTGGGCTCCTGTTAGCTGGGACTGTATAGTCCCAAATAACAGGAGCCCAGCCCCCCGGCACCCCACACATATCAGCACTGTAACAGTCCCACACATATTATTTCTTTCCCAGCACACCTGTCACACATGCCAGAGCTCGATAACGTCACTCACTGCTGGAGCCACACACATGACTGCTGCCTGCACACAGGAGAATGTATGTTCTATAACTATTATTATTACTTTTCCTACAGATGGACACAATTTTGGGAGCATTTCAAAAGGACACCTTATTTCTCCACCAGATTACAGTACAGACGACAATGTATTTTCTTGTAAAGATTGTGGCAAAGTTTTTAACAGGAAAAGATACCTTGATAAACACCAGAAAATTCACACAGGAGAGCGTCCTTTTTCATGCGTAGAGTGCAGAAAAAGTTTCACTCAGAAAGGCCACCTGCTTACACATCAGAGAATTCACACAGGAGAACACCCCTTTAAGTGCCCAGAGTGTGGGAAAAGTTTCACTCAGAATGGACACCTTCTAAAACACCAGAGAATTCACACAGGTAAACATCCCTTTTCATGTTCAGAGTGTGGGAAAGGATTTTCTGGAAAAGGAAATCTTCAGAAACACCAGAGAATGCACACGGGGGAACGTCCTTTTTCGTGTTCAGTCTGTGGAAAAGATTTCCTTCATAAAGAAAACCTTGTCAGTCACCAGAGAAGACACGCAGGTGACCATGCTTTTACATGTTTAGAGTGTGGAAAAGGTTTCATGTTTAGGGCACATCTACGCACTCACCAGAAGATTCACACAGGTGAACGGCCTTTTTCATGTTCTGAGTGTGGGAAAAGCTTTACTCAGAAAGGACAACTTCTTACACACCTGAGAATTCACACGGTGGAGCATCCATTTTCATGTACAGAGTGTGGGAAGAGGTTCACTCAGAGTGGAAATCTTCTAACACACCTGAGAAGTCACACAGGTGAACATCCCTTTTCGTGCGCAGAGTGCGGAAAAACCTTTGCACAGAAAGGACACCTTCTTACACACCTGCGAATTCACACCGGTGAGCGGCCTTTTTCATGTTCAGAGTGCGGAAGAGAATTCTCACATAAGGAAAACCTCCGGAATCATCAAAGACGGCATGCAGGCGATCATCCGTTTTCCTGTTCAGAGTGTGGAAAACGCTTCACATTTAGGGGACACCTGGCCATACACCAGAAAATTCACACTGGGGAGCGCCCTTTTTCATGCTCAGAGTGTGGGAAAAGCTTTATTGACAAGGGACGCCTTCTTGAACACCAAAAAAGTCACACAGGTATGCGCCCCTTTTCGTGTTCAGAGTGTGGGAAAAGTTTCATTTATAAAAGGAACCTTCTGACGCACCAAAGAAGTCATACAGGTGAACGTCCTTTCTCCTGTTCAGAATGTGGTAAATGTTTCACACGCAAAGGAAGCCTTGTCGCTCACCAGAAAAATCATTCTGGTGGTTGTCGTTATTCGTGTTCAGAGTGTGGGGAACGTTTCATATGGAAAGGAGACCTCCGTAAACATCAAGCTATTCACACTTGCTAGCTCCCTTTTTGTCTTGTTCAGACTCAGAGGTGTGACTCCTGCTGATGTTGGTGGCATATTTGTGATTTTGTAAACTGAATTTGTCTGTCAGTAGGTTACTTTGTGAGGATTTAGAGGTATTTAATGTTTCTTGGGTACAGACTCTATGCAAATCCAATTAAGGAACACAACAAACTAGTTGCCATGGATTCCAGTAACAAACAAACTAAAAATCTTACCAATACAGCAAATTACCTTCAAGTCCCTTAAAGCAGACCTAAACTCAAAACTCCCTCTCTGCTATAAAAGATATGCAATAGCATTATAACCTTTAAAGAAAAATAATTTCTTTGTTACAGCTGATACAGATCCTGCAGTAAAGCAGAAATGTATCTACGTCCTGCTTTCATAGAAGCAGACATATTGTTAACATCCGTGCTTTCCAATGAGCTTATCTGTCATCTCTGCTGTGGCAGTCATGAGACACAGGGGAGAGATCAAATTACAACTTGTGATTAGTCACAGATGAGGAGGGATTAGACAGGCTAAACTCTCTAAATACATACAAGAGGCATTTATCTCTGTTTACCTTCTGTCCTGTGCAAGAGCTTGTCAGATTTGATCCCAAATTAGCATGTACTGGTGGTAGACGGTAATAAATACCTTGTCAGGTTTAGGTATGTCTGCACTGTGTGCTTTCTCTGTTGGTCCTTATACCTCTGGATCATCACAAGACTGAATGGCAAAGGTCAGGTTTTGAGTCATATGTCAGCTATAGGTCACTGATTTTTCCAGAGCAACCTTCAGCTAATACAGCAAGTGATTGGCAGCGCTCCTAGGCTGCAAATGTAACGAAACCAACAGAGATGTGCAGATCCCCCTGGGGCTAAATACTCACGTTGAATACAAATCAGATGCAAATTATGTACTAATCACTATTCTATGAATTTAAATGCAAACTGAAGCACATGGAGGCAGCTAACCTAAAGTATACTTATGTTTTTTTTATACAGCAGAAGGTAATGGAAGCGCTTCCAAACAGACGCTGCACTTGACTGACTACTTGCACAAATGTGCAGTGCTTGAATAACAGGCAGATTACACACCTTGCATTCAAAAAACGTACAGTAAAAGGAGGTTGTTATCTTCAGCATAATATGTTCACAGTGCCCAAATTATTCCCTACTAGACTCTCCCACGACAATGGGGGAAAAAAAACATAAGTATACTTCAGGCTATCTGCATCCATGTGCTTCAGTTTGCATTCAAATTCTTAGAATAGTGATTAGTACATAATTTGCATCTGATTTGTATTTGAAGTGTTGGTTTCATTTCATTTGCAGCCTAGGGGCGCTGCCTTTTGAACAAATGTGTATAACATTTATGGCTAGCAGCACCAGGTAAGAATTATGTTTTTCACTGTTAGATTAGTGTTTGAATTATGCTTTACTGTTTGAATTATGCTTCACTGTTAGACTAGTGGTTAGGTCTCTCCCATGGGGGCACGTCATCGTCGTGGGAGAGTCTAGTAGGGAATAATTTGTGCACATATTATGCTGTAGCTGACGCCCTCCTTTACTGTACCTGTTTTGAATGCAAGGTGTGTAATCTGCCCGTTATTCGAGCTCTGCATACTTCTGCAGGTAGTCAGTCAGGTGCAGCGTCTGCTTGGAAGTGCTGCTTTTCCCTTCTGCTGTATAAATCTTCAGCCAATGCTTCCCCCAATGATGATAATGATGACTTGTCCTCTGTTTGTTTATTAGAAGATACAAAGCTCATACTTATACATCCAGCACCATAGCAGACCGTGATAATCACAATTGGACACCCATCTGAAATATTTGTTGATTCTTGTAACGGAAATAAAACTCTTACTAACAGACATTTCATTTGTTTTTATGTACAAACTTATATCTGTTTTGGAACAATGTAACAACTTATTTTGGATCTATCAGAGGAATTTTATGATAACAAACAGAGAGGTTCAATATGCTTAAATAAATACATTGCAGCACTGATGGGGCTCTGATGCTATAAAGAGAAAACAAATCCCCTTTCCTTGTTTTCACTACAGATATCCAAATGTGTTTGGGGGGAAGAAAGGGAATGGCAGGCAGCAAGGGAAATGACAAGGGCATTCTATCTACTCTAATATATGCAGCCTGGCGTCACTCGCCCCAGCACCATGTAAGGTCACATTGCCGCCATTCCATCGGCCCACCACTCCCCGCATTGCAACAGAATGTGCTGTCCGCTGTCTCCGCATCTGTACAGCCTAAGCCCAGTGATATCCCCTGAGGGATCAGGTCCCAATCAATTTAGAGTGTATATGGGCCTCTGCACAATTGTTCCTTTGGGTATGAGATGAGACCCCCTCCTCTATGGAAATCAGAAAATCTGTGGATGATGTTAGCTCTTGGTTCATCTTTGTTGCAGATGAACAAGTACATGTCATGTCACCAAACCCAATGTTGCAGAAGGCTTTGAGGTCAGACCCTGGGGCCACCTCCCACAATGGGAGCAGCTCAATTACACTGTAGTTCAGCTAGATCACCGCTAGATATAAGAGTTTGCTCAGCCCTGAGGGCTCCATGGGTATTTCTATAAGTTGTTTATCCCTCAAGCTGTAGGTATAGTAAGGCCATGAGAACTTATTTACACCACACAAATGTCCAGGCTTGCTTATACTTTGCAGTTTATGCAGAAATAAAATCAGTTCTAACTATTGATCATTTGTTTCCCACACTGTATAACATCCACTTACCAACTTTGCCCCTAGCATCTGGAACTCAGATGCCACCTGCATCCTCTTTTGATGCTCATGGAATATAGGTCCATCTCACCCAGGTGTGCTTCTCAATTTCCTGTGTCCCTGGCTCTGCACCTCTAAGTAAAGCCTTGTACACACGCTAGATTAATCTCGGCCAAGGTGACCAATAATGACCGCTTCTGCCAAAACTCTAGTGTTAGTACAGTGTCCCCCAACGTCTTGTTCAGCGATCAGCATAGCAACAGAACATGTCAATATCGTGGATGTGTGCATCCTTGGCCCTGCAATGTCACCCGTGGGACCAGGTCCCAAACCCCGCCAGGCAACATGACTCGTATGTGTGTATGAGGCTTAATGCCCTCACCATGCAACTAACCAATCATACGGTAAAAGGGACTGGAACCTGGCATGCTGGACAGCATGGAATACATGAAAACTGAAAAAAGTGGTGGAATACCTGGAGAAAAAATATAGCATCTTGTACAAAAATGAGCAAAACCTATACATTATACATCACTATTCCAAGAAAGTACTATTTGGGATTAGGGCTAAACGGATACAAATGTTTATCAGTTTATTTTCACTTCAGGCTTGCTTTAACTGTATATATATTTATAGAAACCACTGTTTAAGCACATTAGGCTGCATTTAATAAACAGAACAGGGGGAAATGGAGCAGGTGTTCGATTCTAATTGGTTGGTCTGAGCATTTGTTTCCCTCCTGTTTTGCATCCCATTTGCTCCAGTTCCTGCCTTGGTTTTCATAAGTCTACTTTACTGTATTTAAAGTCAGTAAAACGTTAAAATATTCTGCCCTGAAAAGAAACTGATGCGTGTAGTTTCCACCCTGCACTTTATAGATCTCTGCTTTGAATTTAGTCTACAACAGTAATGTGCTTTTTAATTTTTTTTTATATTAGGTTTTATAGTGTCACATGATATTTCGTATCTCTGTAAGGTTACCCTCTATGGCAGCCTTTCTCATCCTCTTTACCCAGGAGGAACCTTTCAAATACATTTTGGATCTCAGGGAACCTCTGCATTAATGGAGGTGGGATTTATTTTATAGTTGGAATGGTCATTATAAGTGGATGAGGCTAAACACTTTTTATTATTGTAATAGTCCCCATTCCATGTTTCTCCTTTGCATGGCACCCATTTCATGCCCTCCATATTTCAGTTTCCTGGTGTTAGTGTTTTCTCTCTTTCCTCCTCATCTGCTCTACACACATGCTTAGTTCTGGCATGCCACACGTTTATTCATCACCAATGTAATGTTTCATAACAGTCACATGGCTATTGCACCAGTGATGATGAACAAGTAAGGAAGAGTTCAGGATGGACAGAAAATGAGTAAAGAGGACATTAAGAAGCTGGGGAGGTCATTTTGAAACATTCTCAACTTGCCAGCTGAGGCAGCAAATGCCAGGGAATCCCTGTTTGAGAAAGACTGCCCTATAGGCTGCATGGAAGGCAGTAGAAATGTGTTTCAAATAATATCTGGTGAGGGGTTTAAAATGTGAAAGTCCTTCTATTTATGTTAGCTAAGTCCTTCCCTGATTTACTTATTTGAGATACCTTCAATACTCATACCTCCCAACTTTTTGAGATAAGAAAGAGGAACACTTTAAGACACTCCCCTGCCACACCCCTGGGCGTGCAAATGTATTTATTTTAGTATTTATATAGCACTGACATTTTTCGCTGTACAGAATATATTGTCACAGAAGGGCTCACAATATAGTCCCTACCATAGTGGCTGGATGGTGTTACTGGTTAAGGAGACCAGGGTTCGAATCTCGGCTCTGCCTGTTCAGTAAGCCAGCACCTATTCAGTAGGAGACCTTTGGCAAGTCTCCCTAACACTGCTACTGGCTATAGAGCGCATCCTAGTGGCTGCAGCTCTGGCGCTTTGAGTCCGCCAGGAGAAAAGCACAGTATAAATGTTATTTGTCTTGTCATATGTCTATGTATTTATCGTAGTCTAGGGCCAACTTAGGGGGAAGCCAATTAACCACCCTGGCGTTCTGATTAAATCGCCAGGGTGGCTGCGGGAGGGTTTTTTTTAAATAAAAAAAAAACTATTTCATGCAGCCAACTGAAAGTTGGCTGCATGAAAGCCCACTAGAGGGCGCTCTGGAGGCGATCTTCCGATCGCCTCCGGCGCCCAGAATAAACAAGGAAGGCCGCAATGAGCGGCCTTCCTTGTTTTGCTTATATCGTCGCCATAGCGACGAGCGGAGTGACGTCATCGACGTCAGCCGACGTCCTGACGTCAGCCGCCTCCGATCCAGCCCTTAGCGCTGGCCGGAACTTTTTGTTCCGGCTACGCTGGGCTCAGGCGGCTGGGGGGACCCTCTTTCGCCGCTGCTCGCGGCGAATCGCCGCAGAGCGGCGGCGATCAGGCAGCACACGCGGCTGGCAAAGTGCCGGCTGCGTGTGCTGCTTTTTATTTCATTAAAATCGGCCCAGCAGGGCCTGAGCGGCAGCCGCTGGCGGTGTTGGACGAGCTGAGCTCGTCCAGACCGCTCAGCTGGTTAACATATCTATTTTTTGGAGATGTGGGAGGAAACCAGAGTGCCAAGAGGAAACCCACACAGACATAGGGAGAACATACAAACTCCTTGCATATTTTGACCTGGCTGGGATTCGAACCAGGGACCCAATGCTCAGAGCCGAGACAAGGTCCTCCAGCACCCAATGCTGAGACACCTAAGTGCCCCCCCCCCTCCATCCATCCCACCCACCCACCCCCCCCAGCTGTCACACACTGATTGCTCTTAGACTAAGAGGTGCCCCAGGGCCCCCAACACCTTAATCTCTAGTTATCTCACTTCCAGTCACTGCCATGTATCCCCTTTTCTTATTTTTCTCTGCTTCAAACACAATAGAAGAATGATAGCTGAGTGAGTTGTGCGCCCCCTCCTACACTGCGCCCTGAGGCTGGAGCCTCTCTTGCCTCTGCCTCGATCCAGCCCTGCAACGCTGCAAAGCGAGAGCACTAACCACTGCGCCACCGTGCTGCCCCATATCACAAAGAATTCAAACTCAAAAGATGTACAGGTAGTTTTATCATTCAAACCACACTGGTCCTTTCTATCATCATTAGTTTTTCTTAGTAAAAACATTTGAAAATAAGAAATACATCCAATCTAGTTGATAGGCATAACATTTAGAGTCAGTTAAACACATTTTTTCAGTAGAAAAATACATATATTTACATAGATCTTAGAGTCCTGAAAGAGGGACAGATGAGGAAGAAAGGGACAGAGGGATTTGGCTCCAAAAGAGGTACATCCAGGAGGTATGTCATTACAGGTAGGGTCGGACTGGGACACTGGGGGCCCACCAAAGACATTTCAACCTGAGTCCCCTCCTTCAATATAAAGTAATGGCCTACTTTGCAGAGGTTGCGATCGCAGAGGTTGCCAAAGGGGCCCAGAAGGGCCCTCCCTCAACTACAGTATTACCTCTCTATTGGTCCTTTGCTCATAATAATCACTTCTATAGATACTTTGAATAGTGGTAATCATTAACAAACTGAACGAACCATCCCCTTCTTGCACCTCTGACACTGTAGTTGACATTATTATTATTATTTAGTATTTATATAGCGCCGACATATTACGCAGCGCTGTGCAGTGTATATATATATATATCTTGTCACTAACTGTCCCTCAAAGGAGCTCACAGTCTAATCCCTACCATTACCATATGTCTATATTATGTAGTGTAAGTACTGTAGTCTAGGGCCAATTTTTTAGGGGGAGCCAATTAACTTATCCGTATGTTTTTGGAATGTGGGAGGAAACCGGAGTGCCCGGAGGAAACCCACACAGACACGGAGAGAACATACAAACTCTTTGCAGATAGTGCCCTGGCTGGGATTCGAACCAGGGACCCAGTGCTGCAAGGCGAGAGAGCTAACCACTACGCCACCGTGCTGCCATTGGCAGGTTTTGGTGCGTCGTATCAATTGTTATGTATAGAGTGCTTGGGGGGCCCCATTGTAAAATTTGCATCGAGGCCCACAGCTCCTTAGCTACGCAAGGAGGGGGGGGGCCCACCAGAGACCTGGAGGGGGGGGGGGGGGCACCGAGGGAAAAAACTGTACTACTGTGGCCCAGTTCGACCCTGATTACAGGAGTATAATGTGTATATGAAATAATCCGGGAGACACAGAGAAAGCAGTATAACACAAAGAAGTATAATGATCTTTGCAGTTCCACTAATGGCCACAAGATGTAGAGCTTTCTTATACCATTTGAGACACAGAAATTGAAAGGACAGAATGGCAGGAAGTTGGGGATCAGATGCAGCTGGAGGAAGTAGAGAGGAGACATTGCTGGGACTGGCAGCAGAGGAGGTAATAATAATATATTATTTCATATTCACACTCAGCAACCCCTACTATTCCCTCCCTCACTATTACCAGGCACATTCTCAATGCACCAGAGGAGCTTACACTCTAATGTCCCCACTACAGTCACACACTATTACTATTATACAATTATATTATTATTATTGTGGATTTATATAGCACCATCAACTTCCGTGGTGCTGTACACTAGAGTATACTACAAACAGGTTAGCAATACATTATGCGTGAAGGTGGGAAATACATAACCACTTTACACAGCAATAATAACACTTTGTATTACATAACACAAATGGACAGCTCTGACATATTCCTTGGCGTATTGGCATATACCTTGACCAGTCTCTAAAGCAGAGGAGCTTAAACTCTAATGTCCTCACCACAGAGTAACACACTATTATTATTATGGCATACCTCCCAACTTTTTGAGATGAGAAAGAGGGACACTTAAGCCACACCCCTGATTACGCCCCCACCACTCCCCGAGTCACATATACCATTAAGATTTCATAAGAAAAAATGTTGTTTTATAATTCAAACCACACTATTCCTTTCTATCCTGGTTCATTTTTCTTCATATTAACATTTAATAAGAAATCTATCCAAGAAGGTAGTGACACCACTGGTCACAACGTCATCAGAGTTGTCTGCAGGGGGTGAAGCAATAAGCTTTATGCAATGCAGCTGTGCCTTGGCTTGACATATGGCAGACATAGATGGGCGGGGCATAAACAGATGATGCTATAAAATAGGCAAGGTGGAAAAAAACAACATGGCACCACTGGGAAGAACAATACCTAAACATAGTGCCTATAAATATGGAGAAGGTGGTAATACCTCATTGGAATGATGTTACCTCCATATTTGCTTACCTTGCCTGCCTCATTACACGTCTGCCTACATTCTGTAAACAAACAGCGGTTATCACTCAGCTCACCCAGACTGCTGGAAAATGAATGCCTTCCACAAGCTGCGTGCATCAAAGGCCGCCAGCCTCAGGTCATCCAGGAAAGAAAAGATCTACACTCGATGGATCTCCTGACTATTTAATAATACAAGAAAGTAAGTACATAAAGGAGCAGGTTTCCTAAAGCATTTCACATCAGATAATGTATGCGCAAGCATCATCTGATGTGAAACGCATTAGAAGTCTGTCCCTTTATGTACACATTGTCTTTGTATGATTGAATACATTTCAGAGTCAGCGTATCCCTCATGTGCAGATCTTTTCTTTTCTGCATCCACTGAGAAAATGACTTCCTGAATTAGATATAACAAATCTTGCTCTTGCTCCTGGAGGCTCACTATCATGGTATCCTGCCTGTTTGACAATAGTAGGAGGATAGAGATAGAGGTTTAGATTTTTATTGTCCATGAGGAATTATATGAGATTATTTATCAACAGCGAGTATTATGGTGGGTTTAGTGGTATAGTGGATAGCATTCTCACTTAGGTCGCAGGTTCAAATCAGAGCCAGGAAACTCCCTGTGGTTTTTTCAGGTGCACTGGTACCCTCCCACATACCAAGCACAAAGAGATATGTTAATTGTTTCCTCCTAACATTGGCCTTAAGGTCCGTACACACGCCGGACTGGAGGCAACGACGGGTCCGTCGTCACCTCCCGCTGGGTGGGCGTTCCAATGACAGTCCAGCATGTGTACGCACTGTCGGCGGACTGATACGGCTGCTTCTGAGCGATCCGCCCGGCGGATCGCTCAGAAACAGCCGTATCAGTCCGCCGACAGTGCATACACACGCCGGACTGTCGTTGGAACGCCCACCCAGTGGGAGGTGACGACGGACCCGTCATTGCCTCCAGTCCGGCGTGTGTACGGACCTTAAGACTGCAAAAGGAACATTAGACAGTGACTGACTATGGTAGGGATTAGATTGTGAGCTCCACTGAGGGACAGTTAGTGACATATCTTTATACCACTGTGGAAGATGCCAGTACTACATACATACATACATACATAATAATGTGTTTGGACGATGACTATATC
Source organism: Hyperolius riggenbachi (assembly GCF_040937935.1). Lineage (NCBI taxonomy): Eukaryota > Metazoa > Chordata > Amphibia > Anura > Hyperoliidae > Hyperolius > Hyperolius riggenbachi. The sequence goes on along the minus strand of NC_090655.1, from coordinate 231,621,673 downwards.
ATTGTGCCATATAAGGTGTCAGGATGTCCCTTTCTATTTCTCCATGCAGGAGTAGCAGTATTTAGAAGAACACAAAGATCTCTAAAAGTAGATCATGATGGAGACTCAGCCATCCCTTACATCACCGGGTAAGAGGAGATCAGCACGGATAGACCACATAGATCCTCCCATCATCTGATAAACACCTAGAAACAAAGTACTCAGTCAGTGTGTGTGTTTCCTACAGATAGATCCAGTAACAGAAATCCACCAGAGAGACATACAGGTCCTCTTTATTCCCAGGATTGTCCACAGGAAGATCACATCATTTACCACCATTATCAGGTAAAATCAGATTTACAAAACTTGAGAGTATACAGGGTTATCATACCGTTCACAGTAACATTGTTCATGTATTAAAGAGTACCTGAAGCAGGATACTTACCTCATTAGTGGGAAGCCTCTGCATAGTCTATGCTTGGATCCTCCTGCAGCCCACTGTTCCTTTGCTTGATCCCTCCAAACCTATTTAACAAGACTAGTCAAAATCTCTTTGGCTGTGCTCCCATCGTGTACAAGCTTATCCAGACTGGGCATGCATGAGAGAGGCCTGTGCATGCCCATTAAAACAAGCCGCGTGTGCACAGATTTCTTTACTCTGTACACAAGCACTTTGTTTTACTGGGCAAGTGCAGACCTTACTTGCACATGCCCAGTCTGGATGTACTGTTACACAGCTGGAAGTATGGCCACAAGAATAAGAGTGTCCTGTGGAGGAACCATGGGCTCAAAAAGGATCCGGGAAGCCTTTAGATCATCCAGGAGATTCCCACTACTGAGGTAAATATCCAGGTTGAACCTCCTTTCCTCATCTGGTTTTGTTGTGTTTTTGTGGCGTAGAGTGAAAAACGCATTCATGTGAAAACTGAGTTTAAAGATGAGGAAGGAAAACATGCAAAAGCTGATCAGCAGTCTGTGGAAGATGATGGAATAATGGTTCAAATTAAAGAGGAGGAAGAAGAGACAGATGTGAGGGGTGATCCACAGTCTGTGGAGGAGAGTGAAATAATGGTTCAAATTAAAGAAGAAGAGACGTATGTGAGGAGTGATCAGCAAATTACTCAGGACGATGTAATAATGCAAAGACTTAAAGAAGAAGAAGAGACCGGTGTTAGCAGTTATCTTAATTGTGCTCCCGAGGATGTCATGTTGGTGACCGTTAAAGAGGAGGATTCTTCTCTGGATATCAGCAGAGGTAAGCAAGAAACTCTAAAGTAGGCCATATACTGCTAGTAATCAATGCTGCAAACAATGCTTGATCGATCGTTTCATCCAAGATCAATCAAATCATTTGATCGTGCCAGATGGCAGATATTGCCTGATTGTTGCCAGGTTGGGAGAATGGCGGTAGTGGTGTTCGATTTCAAGAAAGGCGCAGTGTAGACAGAGGATCCTGCACTCACCTGCTCTCCGGTGCACTTCACCTGTCTCCATCGCCGGGCTCTCCTCCCTGTCTCTTCTTTCCTGGGGCGCCTGTGTTGTGTGACAAACACTAGAGGCCTCTAGTGGTCACAAAGGTGTGTGCCACGGTGCCGCTAGTGCTCAGATTCTAGCATTTGTCATGCGAGCACCAGTAGCTATGGAGAGAAAACACACGCCGGGAAACACACAAGTGCCTACACCCTGCATGGCCTGGGGGAAAGGGGGGCAAAGGTGAGGAGACCTGGGGACCTGGCAATCGGTGCGAAGCTTCCTAGATTTTTAATAGCTTTCATGTTGAAATGTATTGAAAATCTGTTTAGTGTGTAGGGGAATTTGATCAGATAGATCCTGCTCTGATTAGATAATGACCTGAGAGGGATCTATGTGTTGGCCAGTGTATGGCCAGCTTCAACAGAGGAATGTTTCAAAAATAACATTTCAGTTCTCCAATACAGAGATTAGTGTAACTGAAGGGGGATTAGCAGATCACATCACTGGCAATGTGAGAGTGCGTTGTCAATGGTAGAGCAGCTAAGTATGGACATGAGTTGTAAATGGTGCATGGTACAGTATTTTCCCACATTATGCCCCCACGCTTCCCCTACATATTACACCCCTGAATGATACTGTATCTCCCTCCCAAATATTCCATATCTACTTATATGTCTGTTTCTTGGTGACCTGTGTGTAGTGTGGTGCCAGACCTCTGTTCCGCCCACATTTCCATTATGCAGCATATACCCTACCTTCCATGTCCCTACCTCTCCCTCTAGATTGTAAGCCTTTGGGCAAGGTCCTCCTCCTTATGTATCCGACCTGCTCATGCACTTCCCTTACTGTACAGTCACTCTTGAGTGACCTCAACTTCCCTAAACTCCATGCTCCCCATCCAGTGACTGACTAAGCATTACCTTGTACTAATACTGTGCTGCATGATTTGGTTTGCATGTATTCCTGTATTGTCATTTTGCTGTATGTCACCCCTAAATATTGTCTGTAACCTTAACTAATGTCCAGCGCTGCGTAATATGTTGGCACTATAAATACAATAAATAAATATAAAGAGTGACTTCACATCTGTCCTTCCTCCACATCACACCTGCTTTGTACATGTACTGCATATGCCTGAGCACTAGGGATGACCCTGTCTAGGAGATCAGTATGATCAGCTGATATATTTGTAAAGATCTGATTTGCTGTAATGACTTCCTGGTTTAACACATGATCATGACCAGCAAATCAGTGTCTTAGAAATCTATAACTTGACCAAACTGATCACATAAGTCTCAGTGAGTTCTCCTAGGCAGGGCCATCCCTACTGAGCACAGCTGTGTACAGTACATGCATGGCACACAGGCACAATAAATGGCACATGCCAGTTGGAGGAAATCTCGGAGATGCATCTATATGGTACAAGGCAGTCACAGTTCTGGAGAGCAGCTAGCTTACAGCTTTTAAGTGGCTAGGAAATGTCTGCTTTTAAGATAGAGGGAATGATGGAATAATGGGTAGAACCATTATTGGATAGAGACATTGGGCTTGATTCACTAAGACAAATAGCATGCCTTATCAGAGATAACACGCCTTATCAAAGTCAACATGCCTTATCAGAGTAGCATAGTGAACGTATGCCTGCTAATTGGCAATGACGAGAGCTCCACTCATTCTGCCCTGAGCCGCTGTGGGTTCGTATCGCTCGCTATGCTACTCTGATAAGCAGTGGCATAGCTAAGGAACTGTGAGCCCCGATGCAAGTATTACAATGGGGCCCCCCAAGCACTCTATACATAACAATTGATACGACGCACCAAAATCTGCCAATAGCAACTACAGTGCCAGAGGGGCAAGAAGCAGATGGGGAACAGTTTGTTAATGATTACCACTATTCAAAGTATCTATAGAAGCGATAATTATAAGCACAGGACCAATAGAGAGCTAATACTGTAGTTGAGGGAGGGCCCATTAGGGGCCCCTCTGGCCCAAGGGCCCCGATGCGGTCACAACCTCTGCAACCCCTATCGCTACGCCCCTGCTGATAAAGCATGCTATTTGTCTGAATCAAGCCCATTGTGTACACACTGTTTAGATACAATAGGCTTGATTCACAAAGCGATGCTAACAGTTAGCACCCTGGTGAAAAGCCCTTTATCACGCCTAAACTCAGTTTAGGCATGATAAGTTTAGGTGTGATAAGTTTAGGTGTGATGCGTTTAGGCGTGATAAGTTTAGGCGTGATAACTAGAGCACCAACTGGGTTAGCACCGCAGTGCTCAGCTGATCAAAAGTTTTGCGCTAGCAAAGTCTGGTGCACTTCCCATAGAGTTTAATGGCGCTGCTTTGCGTGCGGGACTTTGCACGCGATCTAAACTTATCTAAACTTATCACGCCTAAACTTATCACGCCTAAACTGGCTTTTCACCAGCATGGTGCAATGGTTATCATGCCTAAAGTCTCTAACTGGGTTAGCACTGCTTTGTGAATCAAGCCCAATGTAATGATTGTTAAACTTATTCAGACACATGACGTTTTAGGGTGCCCATACATTCCCTCGATTTTTCAGTCCAATGAACCTTCCAATCCGAAATTTTATTGAATTGGTACCTTAACATGGCCACTCAATCAATCTTTCGATCAATTTCTGGCCAAAATCAGTCGAAAGGATTGATTGAGCATGGCTTAAAGACTTGGTTGCAAGGACTCAATTGAGTGCACGGCAGTAACAGCCAAACTACAGACCCCTGGCCAGTGCCCCCCCCTTCCCCCGCAAGTGTATATGTGCCCTTTCCCTCTGAATGTTGAAGGCTCACATGTCTGCTGGTGCGACTCCTAGGGCTTGATTCACAAAGCGGTGCAAACTGTTAGCACGCTGGTGAAAAGCCCCTTATCACGCCGAAACTCAGTTTAGGCATGATAAGTTTAGGCATGATAAGTTTAGGCATGATAAGTTTAGGTGTGATAAGTTTAGGCGTGATAAGTTTAGGTGTGATAAGTGTAGGTGTGATAAGTTTAGGCGTGATAACTATAGCACCAACTGGGTTAGCACCGCAGTGCACAGCTGATCAAAAGTTTTGAGCTAGCAAAGTCTGGTGCACGAGTTTAATGGCGCTGCTTTGCGCGCAGGACTTTGCGATCTAATTTTATCTAAACTTATCACGCCTAAACTTATCATGCCTAAACTATTATCATGCCTAAACTGAGTTTAGGCATGATAAGGGGCTTTTCTCCAGCGTGGTGTAATGGTTATCACACCTAAAGTCTCTAACTGGGTTAGCACCGCTTTGCGAATCGAGCCCCTAGCCTCTTCCTATGTCCAGTGTCACAGTGAGCACCTGTACCATGTGACACCAGTGCATACGGTGACATCACTACATGCTCCAGGGTCACGTAGTACAGACGCTCACGATGATGCCTCACACAGGAGGCCAGGGGTTGTGCCAGCATGCACATACACTAGGCAGAGGATGCAGTGCTAGGACGATTTACAATACATTTCATGCTGAAATCCATTGGAAATCAGTGTGTAGTGCATGGGCAGGCAATAGATCCCTCTCTGATCAGATTCAATCAGAAAGGGATCTATCTGATAGTCGATCTGGTGGCAGATCGTCAGGTGTATGGCCACTCTTAGTGCATCAACACAAGATACCTACATACATTCCCCACAAATGATGGACCCCTGGCCAGTGTGTCCCCCTCCCATGCTGAGGCTCACCTGCCTGCTGGCCTCTTCCAGTGTCTGGTGTCACAGTGAGTGCCTGTACCATGCAACACTGGTACATGTAATGCATCCACATGAAAAAGGGGTTCCGCTACACCAGAGGTCGGGTGAAAAAAAGTCGGCTTTTATTATTATTCCATCAGTGCATACAAAAGATAAAAAAGCTCACGCGTATCGGAGCTCACGGCTCCTTAATCATAGCTGAAGCTGAAGCTATGATTAAGGAGCCGTGAGCTCCGATAAGCGTGAGCTTTTTTATCTTTTGTATGCACTGATGGAATAATAATAAAAGCCGACCTTTTTTCACCCGACCTCTGGTGTAGCGGAACCCCTTTTTCTACTGGATGTTCTCACGAGTTCTATGGATTCCTGGCTCCCTTTTGTATGAGTGTGTGTGGTTGTAGTGGGCCCAATCCTGTTCCATTAATGCATCCACACATGATACGTTCATTACCTCTGTGCTCCCTCTACCTTATCTATAGGCAACCCCTCTGTTCATCACTAGAGGTGGTCAGTGAGATGCTTATGATTCTGGCTTACATGCAAATTTAATGCAAATTGTATGCAGCTTGGAATTGGATGAATACAGATCAGCAAGAAGTGCATAATAGTTCTCCCAATCCCAAGCTGCATACAATTTGCATGCAAGATGGAATTATTAGCATCTCACTGACCATTTCTACTCACTACACACAGCCCATGTTTACTAGTTTACTATCATGATTATGTATTTATATAGCACTAACATCTTCTACTTTATAGAGTACATAGTCATGTCACTGACTGCCTTCAGAGGAGCTCACACTCTAATCCCTACCATAGTCATAGCCTAATATCCTGCCATATCATGATTATGTATATATAGCACTGACATCTTCTGCAGCAGCCTTCTCAGCAGAGGAGGTGGAAATGCAGTGCATACATCAGGGATGAGTCTCCCAGCTAAAACATTTCTGCTGCCTGCACACAGGAGAATGAATGTTGCATAACTGTTATTATCTCCCCAATAGATGGACAGGATGTGGGGAGCACCTCGGAGGGACGTCTTATCTCGCCTCCAGATGATAATGCAGAAGATAATGACCTCACACAGTATTCCCCTGGAGGAAACCCCATTACTGGAAATACACATCACAGACTTTACCATGAGGAGAGATCACCGGATCCCTCCACTCCTGAGGAGTCTGCTGACATATCACATCCTGTTACCCCAAATATCCAGCCAAGATCTCATAAAGTGGATATGTCAAATGATCATTATAATGCAGAGGATTCAGCTCAGAGTGTCAATTTGGAGTCACCTTCATTTCCATGTTCAGAATGTGGGAAAGGTTTCATGAATGAAAAAAGCCTCCTTGCATATTACAGGAACCACACAGGGGAGCGGCCATTTTCATGCTCAGAGTGTGGGAAAGGTTTCATGCAGAAAGGACATCTTCATAAACACCAGAAAATTCACACTGGGGAACGCCCTTTCTCATGTTCGCAGTGTGGGAAAGGTTTCATTAGGAATGGAGACCTTCTGACACACCAGAGAACTCACACAGGGGAGCGGCCTTTTGTGTGTACACACTGTGGCAAAGGTTTCATGCAAAAAGGGCATCTTCTTAAACACCAGGTAATTCACACAGGTGAGCGTCCTTTTTCATGTTCAGAATGTGGGAAAAGCTTTACTCAGAAAGGACACCTTCTCACGCACCAGAGAATTCACACAGGGGAGCGTCCTTTTTCATGTTCAGAGTGTGGGAAATGTTTCACTGAGAAAGGGAGCCTTTTTAGACACCAGAGATTTCACACAGGTAATCATCCTTTTTCATGTTCAGAATGTGGAAAAGGTTTCTCTGAGAAGGGAAGTCTTCTGACACATAAGAGAATTCACACAGGGGAGCGGCCATTTTCATGTTCAGAGTGTGGGAAAGGATTCTCTGAGAAAGGAGGCCTTCTGAAACACCTGAGGAAACATGCAGGCGATCATCCATTTTCCTGTTCAGAGTGTGGAAAAGGTTTCTTGTTTAGGGCACACCTACTTATACACCAGAAAATTCACACAGGCGAGCGCCCATTCTCTTGTTTAGAGTGTGGGAAAAGCTTCATTGACAAAGGACACCTCATGATACACCACAGAACTCACACAGGTGAGCATCCTTTTTCATGTTCAGAGTGTGGGAAACGTTTCACATGTAAAGCGAGCCTTCTTGCACATCAGAGGCGTCACACAGGTGAGCGTCCTTTTTCATGTTCAGACTGCGGGAAATGCTTCATGTACAAAGGAGACCTTCGTAAACACCAAAAAGGTCACACAGGGGAGCGGCCCTTTTCGTGTTCAGAGTGTGGGAAATCCTTCATTAATAAAAGGGACCTTCTCAAACATCATAAAATTCACACTGGTTAGCATCTTTTTTGTTTCCTGTTCAGAGTGTAGGGAAGGGTTTACATGGAAAAAAGCATCAGTAAGTACACATACTAGATGATTATCATGTACTTAATAGCTTTTTTTGAAAACAGTTTCAGGTGTATTGTTTCCAGCCAAAAGTGATTAATTCAGTTACAGTCTTGTGGGTGTCGCCCTTCAGCATATCCTGTGCATGTTTACCCAGCAAACACTTCTGCTCTTTTGGTTTTCCCGTTATTATTAGTGCTTTCGGTCCGCGGTCCCTTTTTGTGTTTGAAATAATGGATTCGTCTATCCATTAGTCAGACAAGAGTTAAGGAACCGCCTCCCAGCAGCGTATTCAGTGGCGTAGCAATAGGGGAAGCAGAGGTAGGGGCCCTTCTTCAACAGCTTTATTAGCGAAGCAGTTCATTTAGAGTGCCAAAGCTGGGCGCCGTCATAGCAGCAATGCAATGCTGAGTGCCCCGTGTAGCGGTAACTCAGGGCTCTAGAAGTTGCCAAACCCCAAATTACATCTCCTTCTGAGTTGCAACAACTCAGAGGGGGAATAGTATATTTAACGCTGCCGGGGAGTTTAGCGGCAGCAGGGAGAGCCGTCATTTTTGGTGCTAAAAGCTGGTAATGATCATCTCTGAATGTGGTTAGATTGGTTGTAACCATTAACCTCTTGACGACCAGCTAACGCCGATTGGCGTAAACTGGTCGTCTGCGGGTTTCCATGGAAACCTTTCCATGTCCGTTCACGGAGGCTGTCTCCGTGAACAGCTGGAGAGCCACCGATCGCGGCTCGCCGGCAAAATGTAAACACGCAGGGGGAAAAGAAATCCCCGCTGTTTACATCATATGGCGCAGCAGCGCCGTAAGGCAGATCGGCGATCCCCGGCCTCTGATTGGCCGGGGATCGCCGTCATTTGATAGGCTGAAGCCTATCCTACAATGCGCAGGACGGATATCCGTCCTGCGCAGCTCAGAGAGGGAGGGAGAGGGACGGAGCGCCGAAAACGCTGTGGAGGGGGGCTTTGAAGAGCCCCTCCCACAAAGCGCAGAGAGCCGGCGGCGATCAGACCCCCCCAGCAGGACATCCCCCTAGTGGGGAAAAAGGGGGGAAGTCTGATCGCCCTGGCATAATACTGATCTGTGCTGCGGGCTGGAGAGCCCACGCAGCACAGATCAGACCAAAATCCACTGGTCGGCAAGTGGTTAATAGAATGTTCTCCTCCCGACCCTCTTTGGCATTACAGCTGTCCTTGGCAGGCTTTGGTACTCCATATCAATTGTTATGTGTAGAGCGCTTACTGGGGCCCAGGGCTCCGAAGCTACATTGCTGAGCATATTGTAGAATGATGCACGCCACTTAGTTATAAAGCCACAATAATACAGCAAAATGTATTTATTTCTGCATCATCTCTGTTCTGTCAGCTACAGCTACTTATAAAGCAGTGGCAAAGCATGTGCAATAAACTTTTTTACAGTATTTATTATGTTAGTGACCACTTTTCTCTACGCAATAAGTGTCATCGCTATTTGCTAAATCACACACAAAGACGCACGTAACAAGATCAAAGTTTGCTTAAAGCAAACCTGTAACTTATAAAAAATAAAGTAAAGGGGCCCATACACTCAGCCGATATTCTGGCCGACCGATCGATCCCGATCGATCGATTGAAAATCGGTTGGCCAATCGACCGATCGATGGCCGATTTCGATCGATTTCGATGAATTTCTATCGAACTGGCAGGGTAGAAAATTTAGGTCGATCTGATGAGATTGCTTATCAGTTTGCATTGGCCTTAATGGAAATCTGATGACAAAAAAATGCCATCAGATTGAATTTCAATAGATTTCAAATCTATTGGAATTCTTTCCTGGTAAAAAATGTTCTAAAAACGCATCAGATAGATCATCAGATGCATTTCTTATCTATCTGCTGCCAATCTGACGAGTGTATGGGCACCTTTAGATAGGTACTTACCCAAGTAGAGGGAAGCCTCTGGACGGCCTACACAAGAGCTTTCTCTCGTTTTCTCTTCAACTCTTCTCATCAAAGCTGTGATATTCTTATCTTCCATTATCCACTTCAATTCTCTTATTTTTTCTCTTCTCTGTTTTTTTTTAAGTGTATCTGTAAGGAAAAAAAACTGCCCCTGCGGGGTACTCACCTCGGTAGGCTTCCACCAAACTTTTCCTCCAGCCCGTTCCAGCGCAGAGACCCCCTAAGAAATTGCTTGTCGACAGCGGAAAAAGCCCAGCCTGATCGGGTCCATGCTACTGTGCAGTGTGGCTGCGCTTCGGGGGTCTCATTGCTGCATTGGCTGGGCTTAGGACAGGGGAATGCTCTTCAGAATCCAGAGGCTTCTCCCTTGCAAAGTAAATATGCAAAATTGGCCATTGCAAACCTCACAGGTGTTCTTTAGCTTCTCTCCAGCTGGTCTGTTCTGTTTGCATGTTTCTTCTCTTGGCCTTCCTCCAGCTCTCTTACACTCTTCTCTTATGTTATGCATTATTCTTTTCTATTCCTCTGCCCAGTTCTTCTCTCTTTTCTTGTCTTATTTTCAGTTTCTTGTCTTCCTTCCCATTTATACTCTCCCCCCCCCCCCCCATCTAAAACACTGGTCTCTTTTTTTTAAGTGTCTGTACTTTAAAGAGAAACTCCGACCAAGAATTTAACTTTATCCCAATCAGTAGCTGATACCCCCTTGTACATGAGAAATATAATGATTTTCACAAACCGACCATCAGGGGGCGCTGTATGACTGATTTTGTGCTGAAACCCCTCCCACAAGAGGCTCTGGTACCCTACGGTACTCTGGGCAAACTGCCACAATGTAACAATGTTCACAGACAGGAAATGGCTGTTTACAACTGTCTGCAAGGCCAGAACAGCTAGAAACAGGTACATAACCTGCCCACAGTAAAAATGTCACCATGTAATACATGTCAGAATGTGAATCTGGGAGAGGAAAGATTTTACAATGAGCAAACACTGCCTAAATCATTTATACACAATTATGGTAAAAATGAAGCACTTTTTTATTACATTATTTTCACTGGAGTTCCTCTTTAAAGTGAACCCGAGGTGAAAATAAACAGATTAAATACAATAATACAATACAATGACATTTCTATAGCGCTTTTCTCCCATAGGACTCAAAGCGCTTAGGCTCTCTCAGATTCAGTAATTAGTAGGATGAAGTATTCACACAACAAAAGTTATATTTCTGCAAATGCCAGACTGAACAGGTGGGTTTTCAGTCTGGATTTAAACACGTCCAGGGATGGAGCTGTCCTGATCTGTTGAGGTAAGGAGTTCCAAAACGTAGGGGCAGCATGACAGAAGGCTCTGGGACCAAACGTTTCCAAGTGGACTCTGGGTATGACTAGATTATTAGAACCTGTTGATCTGAGAATGCGGGGATTGCTACGTAGCTGCAACATATCTTTCATGTATCCAGGGCCTAGATTATTCAGGGATTTAAATGTCAGTAGGCCGATCTTGAATAGGACCCTCCATTCTATAGGTAGCCAGTGAAGGGAGTGCAGGACTGGCGTTATGTGGCAGTGACGGGGTTGGTTGGTTAGCAGTCTGGCAGCAGTATTCTGTATCAGCTGTAGACGGTACAAGGCCTTTTTTGGAAGGCCAGTGTAGAGAACATTGCAGTAGTCCAGTCAGGATGTGATGAAGGCGTGGACTAAGGTTGGCAGATCTTCTGGGGGGATGAGGTGCTTGATTTTTGCAATGTTCTTCAGGTGAAAATAGGATGATTTCACCACAGCAGAGATTTGAGTTCTGAAGTTTAAATCCCAATCAATTAGAACTCCCAGGCTACGCACATGATCAGAGCTGCGTAGATCCGTGCCTCCTATTCCCAGTGGTGAAGACTGCAAATTAAGTTGCTTTGTTATCATGCTCTGCCCTCCAATCAGAAGGACTTCAGTTTTGTCTGCATTTAGTTTCAGCCAGTTGTCATTCATCCATTTCTGTAGTTCACGTAAGCAGGCGTTTATAGTTAGAGTTGGGTCTGTCACACCCGGCTTGAAGGAAAGATATAGTTGGGTGTCGTCTGCATAGCAGTGGTATGTCAGGCCATGTTTTTGGATTAGTTTTCCCAGCGGTAACATGTAAATAGTGAAAAGCAGGGGAGAGAGGATTGAGCCCTGGGGCACCCCATACTTAAGTGATACAGGGGTGGACAGGAAGGGCCCCATAGACACTTTGTGGGTTCTGCCACTCAAGAAGGATTGGAACCACTGAAGAACTATGCCATCAATGCCGCAGTATTCCTGTAGCCTGTTTATCAAGATGTCATGGTCAACTGTATCAAAGGCTGCAGAAAGGTCTAGCAGTATGAGGATCGAGCACTCTCCTCTGTCTCTTGCCATGAGCAGGTGGTTGCATATTTGGATGAGGGCAGTTTCAGTGCTGTGGTGTTTCCTGAAGCCAGACTGGAATGGGTCATAACTGTTGTTTTGTAGGATTTTGGCTTCTAGCTGGAGGTAGACAGCTTTTTCAATTAGCTTGCCCAGAAAGGGGAGGTTAGAGACAGGTCTGTAGCTGGTCATTGCATCTGGGTCCAGGTAGGGTTTTTTGAGGAGAGGCCTGATGATTGCTTCCTTCAGTAAAGCAGGAAATATCCCTGATTTTTTTTTTTGTTATACTTTTTTTATTGATTTCCATCTTATCAATAAAAGTGTCATACAAGCTTTTAACATGGGTAGAAAAGTAATAAAACATGTTTCCAACAAATGTCATGATAACAACATATATAACATTATAGTAAGAGTGACAGTAATGCTTTGTAGTATCAACGAAAAGGGATCAGATCAAGCTTGAAATAGTTTGTTTAGATGATCTCAGGAAGGAAACACCCATCAAACAGATAGCAAAAAAGGTCCAGTATGATTGGGAATGTATCCTTGGTGTCGGTGAGTTTTAAATGCTGTTCCCAACCTGGATACTGTTAGCAGGTACTAAATCTGATGTCTATAAAACACTTAACCTGTTGAAAAGGAACCATATTTTATTCTACTTTATCGAAGATTATATCAGTCCCTATAAGAGGGAAGTAAGCTATTACAGCTAAGAGAGAAATTGTAGGAGAAAGCACATGAGGGATGTGAAGGGAAACCAGATGGGGTAGAGAAAACATGGCAGTGCTTCTTGCGGCCAGGGTTATAGAAGAGAGGAAAAGATAGAAAAAAGAAGGAAGAAAAGAAGGGTTGTCCGGTGCCTTTGGTTTAGGATTAGGGCCCAATGTTGTTCTATGGTATGATTAGATAAGATAATACCTCTCTGGTGTCATGAGATCTCTTTGGATCCAAAAATAGACCTGCAACTGTAACTTTGAGGGGGTTGATAGATTGGGGATGCGTAAGGCCATGAGTCCCAGATTTTATGAAAATTATTTTCTGTATCTCTCAGGGAAGCTGTCAATTGTTCCATTGATCTAGTCCAATTGACTTTAAGGATTACCTCAGAGATGTCCGGTGGGGCTATTTTCTTCCAGGAGGAGGCTATGGCCAACCTAGTTGCTGTTGTTATATGGGTAATTAGGCGATTTGTGTGTTTGTTTGTCTTTGGAATAGGTTTGCCTAGAAGCATATGAAGAGGCTCCAGAGGTATCATGACACCAGTAGTGCTATGAATCAGGTCTTGTATCTTGGTCCAAAGAGGGGTGAGAAGAGGGCAAAACCAAAAAATGTGTTCTAGAGTGCCTTTGTTATTGCATCCTCTCCAACATAAATCAGATGAGCCAGGATAGGCTTTTGATAAAATTTCCGGTGTAAGATACCAACGGAATAAAATTTTGTATATATTTTCCCTAATTTGGATACACATTGAGGAGTGCTTAGCATTATCCCATATGTCAGACCAGTCATCTAGAGATATAGGTGTGGAGATTGCAGACGACCATTTTGCCATATAAGAATGGTCTGGAGACCAGGATCCAGATTTAGTCAGTAACAGAATATAGATTTGGGAAATCAGGCCTTTCTGATGTCCTGCACTATCACATAATCGCTCAAAAGGAGAAAAATGTAGCGTAATTTCGGGTGTATGGATAATTGAATTGATAAAGTGGGTAATTTGGTTATGCTCCATTATCCGTTGAGGAGTGAAGGAAATTTTGTTTTCAAGTTGAGTTCTAGTATATGGTTTACTTGTGAGGGGATGTATCCAATCCTTAAGGTTGAAGTAACCTCATTTATACCAAGTGCTCATGAAGGACTCAGAAAGGCCTGGTTTGAAGGAAGGGTTGCCCAGTATTGGTAATAATAGTGAAGGAGAGGACCTCAACCCGGCCATAGAAGCGGTAATACGCCAGATATGTAATGTGAATTTAATTGTGGGGAGTATAGGTTGCTGTAGTTGTATTTTAGGTACAGATTTTGCCCAAATTAAGGAGGCTAATGAAACCGGAAGCATACTTGTTGCTTCTATAAGGCCCCATTTTGTATATACTTTTAATTCGGACCATTCAGATAACTGACGTAGATGAGCAGCATAGTAGTAGTAGCGTATATGTGGTAGCCCCAAACCTCCTTGTTCTCTAGGAGAGAGGAGAATGTTTTTGTGGACTCTTGGCCTTCTATGATTCCAGACAAATTTGTGGAAGGCCGTTTGTAGGGCTGTCAATTGGGAGGATGGGATCAGTACTGGGAGGGTTTCGAAAAGATATAGAAGACGGGGCAGAATGTTCATTTTTAAGGCGTATATTCGTCCTAGCCAGGAAATCTTGTAGGCAGTCCATTTGTGTAGATCTTGCATGATTCGCTGTATAAGAGATGGGAAGTTACACTTATATATAGTACTATAGGTAGGTGTGAGGTGGATTCCTAGATATTTTAAGGAGTGGGTTTGCCATTTATAGGGAAAGCTACTTTGTAAGGAAGTAAGGAGATCTGAGGGAATTTTTATGGGTAAGGCCTCAGTTTTATCCTGATTCAATTTGAAACCTGATAAGGATTCAAATAGAGATAAGGTGTTATGCAGGGCTGGCAATGAGGTAAGTGGGTTTACAATAGTCAATAGAATGTCGTCTGCGAATAAGGAGATCTTATATTCGTGTCTACCATGGTTAACTCCCTTTATGTTGACATTTTGTCTAATTGCTTCTGCGAGAGGCTCAATGCTAAGGGCAAATAAGAGTGGGGAGAGGGGGCAGCCCTGCCTCGTGCCATTGAAAATTTGAAAGGGGTTAGTGGGGGCAAATGGTAGTTTGATTGAGGCTAATGGGCTCGAATATAGAAACTTAATCAGGTGCATGAAAGGACCTGTAAAGCCTTGGTGCTCCAGTACTTTGAAAAGGAATGACCAATTCAGTCGGTCAAAGGCCTTCTCTGCATCCAAACTTAGGAGCAGAGAGGGCCTGCTGGTTCTACTCATTATGGATATTAAGTTTATGGCTCTACGTGTATTATCGCCCGCTTGGCGGCCTTGGATGAAACCCACCTGATCATTATTTATGAGTCTAATTAATATGGGATTAAGGCGATTGGCTATAGTTTTAGTAATGATTTTTAAATCCGAGTTTAGAAGGGAAATAGGTCTATAGCTTTGAGGGAGTTGGGGGTCTTTTCCATCTTTAGGGATAACTGTGATAAGTGAGTTAAGAATTGTAGAGGGTGGGAGTTCGCCTTTCATAATTTTATTGGCCATATCAGTTAAGTGTGGTATGAGAACTGATTGAAAGTGCTTGTAATATGAGTAGGGAAGGCCATCTGGACCTGGGGATTTAGAAGAGGGCAGTTTTTTAAGGACGTCTAGTATCTCGGATGTAGTGATAGGGGTGTTTAGGGTGGTACAGTCTTGGTCTGTTAGTTTGGGGAGGTGGAGCTGCTCCAAGAAACTTGATATTTTTACAGAGTAGTGTGGGTTGGTGGATGGGTCCGGTAAGTTATAGAGTTGTTTGTAGAAAGAGGAAAATATACTTGCAATCTTAGTTGGGTCATAGTGGGTGGTGCCCTGGGAATCTTTCATTGCATAGATTGTATGTTGGGAATTTTGCGGGTTAAGCTTTCGGGCTAAAATAGTGTGTGGTTTATTACCTCTCTCAAAAAACAGCTGTCTAGTCCATTTGAGGCTTTTCTCAAGTTGAGAAGATTGGAGAGTGCGGATATCTAGTTTAAGTTGCTGAATAGCAGAGTAGTTCTCTTGCGTAGGTTGTTGTTTGTATGTATTAAGTGCTTTTGTAAGGGAGTTATTTAATTCTTTGAGTTTGTTTGAGGTAAAGTGCTTTTTTCTAGAGCCCTGTGCGATAAAAAAGCCCCTAATGAAAGCTTTATGAGATTCCCAAATTAAGCCTAGGGATGAAACCGAGCCGATATTTGTATCAAAAAATGCTTGTAACTCCTCTAGGCATTCTGAGGTGACCCTTTTGTCTTTTAATAGGGATTCGTTTAACCTCCAATGCATTGGCTTGTGTGGGTTGGACCCCCAATCTATATCTAGTAGCACTGCTTGGTGATCAGACCAGGCGGTAGGAATTATGGAAGCGTCAGCTAAAATGGGAAGGAGTTGGGCTTTGGCAAAAAAGTAGTCAATCCGTGAGTGTGAAGCATGGGGGGGAGAGAAGAATGTGAAGTCGGTCATAGTTGGGTTGACTATTCTCCATAGGTCTAGTAAGCCAAACTTTCTGAGAAGGATACGGAATTTACGGGAGTTTCGGTCATGTGAAGCGAATGAGGATGAGGAGATATTTTTGCTTCTATCTTTGATGGAGGAAAAGGCCAGGTTAAAGTCCCCTCCTAGAATAATTGTACCCTTAGCATTTTTTTGCAGTTTGTTGAGGAAAGAGGACAAAAAGGGAATTTGTTGTGTGTTTGGAACATATACATTTGCTAATGTAATTGGTTTGCCTGCGAGGGAACCCAGTAAAATCAAGAAGTGTCCTTTATCATCACGTATTATTTTTTCTACCTGTAGGGGAAGTCCTTTCTTGCAGATTAATGCTACCCCAGCTCTTTTTTTTGGCCCCGAGGCTAGGAACACATCAGTATAGTGTTTATTATGGAGGCGTACGGAGTCCTGAGAAGTCAAGTGCGTCTCCTGGAGGAAGGCCAAGTCTACGTCAAGTCTCCGTAGGTCTCTTAAAAGAGATAATCTTTTTTGAGGAACATTGAGGGCCCCTTGGTATTTAACGTGTACAGCTTAACCATTGTCTAGAAGAAGGAATGAATTAGCATGTAGGCAACCGGTAACCCTTAGGTATAGAACCTTAGTATAGCATGGAAGTGTAAAGAAGAAAGGAAGAGAAGTATATACATAAATCACATATAACCTAAAAAACACCTTTTTGGAGAAGCTGAAATTTTGATAGCCACTGTATAGGTTGTGGCAACACATAAGGACAACTAAAATTAGTTGTAGGAGATTAGGGTACCTGAGGGTGACTGGTCCTTTACAGGGCCAGGCAGTCTCGTAGGCACCTTTCCGGAGGTACATGTAGGGGCCCAAGAGAAAAAACCCTCAGAGTCCAGAGCCCGATCCCCTAATGATGAATGTTTAGGGAGATCATAAAGTGTAGTGGGCTAGATATGCCAGTTGAGGGTAAGCTTATGATGTCAATCCAATTTTAACATTTTTCCCCCCTGTGGTTAGATCAGCTCGGCAGAGCTTCCATTTCGTCCTGGTTGTCAGGATAAGTAAGGCTGCGCACGGGGGTTTTGTTCCACTCGGAGATATGTCGAAACTTTCGTGGGGGGGATCTGGCCGATGGGGAAAAGGAGTGTTGTATTGGCAATGTTGGAGGTAGTCGGAGACCCATTTGCTTCAAGAACATAGGTGCATCGTCTATGTCAGTAAGCGTGAACTGAGCACCCAACCTGTTAACCATAAGGCGGAATGGGAACCCCCATTTGTAGGGAATTTTTGCTTCATTTAACAATTGCGTAACAGGTTTGAGGGCCCTTCTTTTATTCAGAGTAATAAGTGACAAGTCATTGTAAATAGACAGTTCATCTCCTTTAAATGACACTTTGGGGGTGTTGCGCAGGGCACGCATTAAGGCTTCTTTTGCTTCATAGTAATGGAGTCGTATTATTACGTCTTTGGGCCGGCGTGCTGTCGATTGCCGTTCTCCCAAAGATCGGTGAGCACGGTCCATTCGCCAGAATTCGCTTGGCTGATCAGGTACTATAGAGTTATAAAGTTCAGTAAGATGTGGTTTTAGGAGATCAGGTGTGATCGCTGCAGACATGCCTTTAATCCTGATGTTCTGTCTCCTATCTCTATTTTCACTGTCTTCCTGAGCAGATCTTATAGCTTTCAAGTCATTCTGGATGATATGCTGCTCATCTTCCAACTCATGGTGTTTAATAGTCAGAGTGTCCATCTTTGCCTCTAAGCTGCTAGTGCGTTCTCCTAAAGATGTAATGTCCCCCTTAAGGTCTTTTATGGCTGAGAGTATAACTTGCTGCAGTGAGTCATGTAGGGCCTGATAATGCTTATCTAGTGTTACCTCCAGCATTGCTGCAGTCAGCGGTGTCTCCCCTGTGGACTGTGAGGCCATCCCAGTCTGTTGTTGCTGTAGGGTATGGAGGGCGGATGCAGAGCCTGCAGCATCAGCGTGGTCGGCGCCATCTTGGGAGGAAGGAGGGCGGACGAACCGATCCATGGATCCGGCTTGTGCGGGTGGCTTGGGGGCTGTTTTTGTAGCCATCTGTGCGGGGGGATGTCCGGATGCTGATCTCCGTGTCCCCCAAGCTTTTGGAGCGGAGAGGGAGCGGATAGTGGCGGTTTCAGTGCGGGGTCGGGCCGGAGCTCTGTCTCTAAGCGGCCATCCTGGATCCGCCGCGCATGCGCCTGAAATATCCCTGATTTTAAGGAACAGTTAATAATTCTTAGGAATACCGGTACGAACAGGTCGGGGCAGTTCAACATGAACTGTGTTGGGCCAGGATCCAGGTCACAGGTAGTTAGGCGGACGTGAAGGAGGATGCTTGATGTGACTTCTTCATCAATTTCTTTGAAGTTTGACCAAGGTGTTACATTGTCTCTGCTAATGGTCTTCGGCGCTATATTAGGCTCAGATGCTCTAAGTTGGATGGCGGACCTTATAGCGGAGACTTTGTCTGTGAAGAAATGGGCAAATTGGTCACAGAGGTCCTTTGAAGACTCGATATTAAGTTTTTGACATGCCGGGTTGCAGAGTTTTTCCACTGTGCGGAACAGTTGGGCTGGTTTGTTAACTGCATTTGCAATCTCTTGTGATAGAAAGGATGATTTTTTTCCCGTGATTACCTTTTGGTAGCTGTTCAAGTGGAGGATTAAGGCATATTTGTCTTCTGGGGACTGAGATTTGCGCCACAGTCTCTCAAGTTTTCAGCCTTGTCTTTTCAGCTCTTTTATAGCGTTATCAAACCACTGTGCATGATGGTGTGGAGTAAGATATTTGGTGCGCAGAGGAGCAATGGTCTCAAAGGTGGAGGACACACATTTGTTGTATTTAAACACCAGAGTATCAGGGTCCAAGCTGGAGTCAGTCAATTCATCAAAGCTAAGGTTATCTCGGATATGTTGAGGTGTTAGCCCTTTTAAGCGGCGATATTTTATTTGATTATTGACCTGGTGTTTGACAGCTGGTATTGAGAGGGAGAAGTGGATAGTGTGATGGTCTGACCAGGCAACAGGATTAATTTCCACATTGGCTATTGACAGCCCAGTATGGAATATAAGGTCCAGAGTGTGACCTTTCCTGTGAGTAGCAGAGCTGATTGATTGGAGGAAGCCCAGTTCATGTAAGGCATGAGATAGCTCTATTCCAAATTTTGAAGAGGAGTCATCCACCCATGTATTGAAATCTCCAAGAACAATCCATCCTAAAAATCCACTCCTAAAAATGACTTGTTTTAAGTATTCCAGGGTTTTCTTTTATATTTAAACATTCACAAAGTAGGTTGAATGTTTTACTGTCTCTAATCAGTGGCAGCCTATTAAGTGTCCCAGAGTTAGAAAATAGGTCAATAATCCACATATTTTAACTCTCTGAAGTTGTATTCTGCTAGGAAAAAGTTTTATGGCTATAATTTGCTTACCAGTGATGTTTATTATATTCCGACAAAGTACTGACAAGACACAAGATCTCACTTCTATGTCTAGAAATTAAGGGCTGGGTCATATGGACTTTTCGCGGGATTTACCACCAGCGTTTAGATGCGTTTTTTGGGATCTACTGCCATCTCATTCAAGTGAATAGGATAGGACAAGCTTTTGCAGACTTTAGTGAAAGCCTGGCAGGAGTTCCCAGCGTCACGTCTCATCTCGAAAGCAATATGTTGCTTTCAGAGGCGGTAAACTCTGGCAACAAGTGTAGGGACCCAAACCTTCAGAAGCTAGCATCTAAACGCTGGCGATAAGTACAACAGCCTGGCCCTTAAAGTGAACCCTAGGTGAAAAAAAAACTGATGAGATAAACAATTGTATTTATCCAACTCATAAAAAATGATTTTTTTAAAAGATATGCCATGGTTTTACTTTATATTCAAACATTTACAAAGTAGATTTTTTTATATTCTTATTAAAGAGTAGATAATTCCCATGTTGGAAGTTTATTATGACAATGCAGAGTTGTCTATGGCCTTATGGCTAAGGTCATGAGTGGCTGTACTGACAATACGGGCCTGGCATACCCAGAAGCCATCAAACGTCTGCAATAGCGGTGATATAGCAAACCTGGACTGAGGGCTCGTTCACATTGCGTTAGCGTTGGGCGTATTTTGACAAGTTTTTTTTTTCGAGTCGCGCTTCGGTGGGCGTTGCGTTTTTGTGAAAAGCGATTTTATTCTTAAAAATGCGAACGCAATCGTTGCACAAAGCGATTTTGTGAGCACTTTGCGTTTTGCCTACACCTTCCATTGAGGTGGAATCACCTCAAAAATGGTCCAGGCACCACTTTGCAGACCGGCGATCGCAAAGCGGGTGCAACATGCTGATATGAACGTTCTCATAGAAATGAATTGCACAAGCATTTTGGGGGCACCTGTGCTTGAAAGAAGGCTGGAAATGCCCCTAGTGTGAATGAGCCCTGAATGATTTAAAAATTGTCTGTTATTAGTTGGTAGATGTCTTCACGTCTCGCTGGGTCATATAACATCACAAGGGTTGGAAAGATTAATAAACTGGCAGTTGGCCAGCAGCATCCACAATAATGACTTCTTTGGTTTATTCTTTTTTTGTTTTGACCACCCCCCCCCCTCCCCCCATGTGTCTCTGGAACAATGAGCATACAATGAAACAGGATGTAAGAAAAAATCCTCTAAATGTTCTGTAATAATAATTCAGTAGATTTTAGCTACGTTTGGAATGTCTCATTTGCATAGGTGACTCTCTGCAGTCTGATATGCTAAGAACAGTGTAATATTGAAGCATAGTTATATGCAATGGTTCTGGTGTCAGGTTTCACACACTACAGTATTACAAATGTTTTGGTTGCACATAAGATACATTTCCTCTGCTTTCTGCAGAGCTCAGTCAGAGACAGGCAGCGAGAGCTTTCTCTCACACACAGGATTAACAGATCAAGTATGAGGGAATCCCCCTCCCTTCATGATGTAGTCTGTCAGATTTTGGACATCACTGAAGTGTGATAACAGTAAACAAAGAGATAAGAATTCAAATGTATACACCCATACTTAGCGGCACTTACCAAACAATTTCTATCTCCATTGAAAAAAAAAACATGTTAACATGCCATGCACTGGTGAGGAGCAGAAACTGTGAAAGTATGTAAGTATGTTGGATTGATGTGGCTTTATAAAATGTATAAGCTGCAGGCTCACGATACACCAGCAGTTCTGTATGTGAGCCTGACTTCAGGGGCATAAAGAGATGATTTGAATATTTAGGAGTAATGCATCATGGGAAACCACAGTTGCTCACTTAATATAAATTTGTCTTGTTGAAACAGAAGGCATTTGTGATAATTCAGCATAATGGGAAAACTGAATTATCTGCTGCTGCTATATCTGTTTCTTTTTAAACAACACCATTTTCCTGGCTATGCTGCTAATCCTCTGCCTCTAACGCTTTTAGCCATAGCCCCTTAACAAGCATATGCAGATCAGGGGTTTCTGATCTTATTGTCAGATCTAACAAGATGCATGCTTGTTTCAGGTGTAATTCAGACAATACTGCAGCCAAATAGATCAGCAAGATGCCAGGCAACTGGTATTGTTTAAAAGGAAATAAATATGGCAGCCTCTATAATCCACTCACTTCAGCTGTCCTTTAACCTCCATGGCAGTAACCCCGAGCTGAGCTTGGGGTAGGGAAAAAATAGGCAGGAGCGGTAACCCCGAGCACAGCTCAGGGTAGCTTAATAACTGAATTTCCATCTCGCTTGGGTCCCGCGTGCAATAGGCGCTGGCCAGCGGGACTCCAGGCTTCTCTCCCTGGCCACCAGGATCCCCTTCACCTCCAATTTTCTTCCAGGATCCCAGCGGCCAATCAGCGGCGGTACGTGTACAGAAGTACGCGTACATCATTGGGGGTGGCGCAGAAAATTGAAGTGGACCTGTGCTTTGGGTCCAGATGTGTGATTAGACAGGCTAAAATCTCTACATACATGCAGGCAGCATTTCTTTGTTTTCCTTCTATCCTGTGCCAATCTCTGGCACGGGACAGAAGGTAACCAGAGAGAAATGCTGCCTGTATGTAGAGAGTTTAGGGGGCTTCTGGACCTGAACTCTTGCACAGGTCAGAGAAATGCAGCGAGTTTAACCTGTCTAATTCCTCATTTGTCTCTTATCAAAAGTTGTAATTTGATCTCTCCCATGTCGCCTGACTGCCATGGCAGAGATGGCAGATAAGCTCATTTGAAAACACAGGATGTTAACAATATATCCATTTGGTTCCCAACTGCTTCTGAGCTATGTGTATCTGCTGATCTGCCTGTTACCGATTTTTGCCTAGTTTTTGACTACTCTCTGCCTAGTTTTTGACTACTCTCTGCTTGCTGCCTGCACCGACCGCTGCCTGGATTTTGACTAGGGAAAAAAGTCCAAAAAACACACACACACACACACACACACACACACACACACACACACACACACACACACACACACACACACACACACACACACACACACACACACACACACACACACACACACACACACTTTATTATGTCTACAAAACTTTGATTCTGACATATTTTGGTGAGTTATGAACACAAAAAAGAAATTAAATCAATATTTAGTAGATCCTCTTTTTGCAGAAATTACAGCCTCTAAACGCTTCCTGTAGGTTCCAATGAGAGTCTGGATTCTGGTTGAAGGTATTTTGGATCATTCCTCTTTACAAAACATCTCTAGTTCATTCAGGTTTGATGGCTTCCGAACATGGACAGCTTTTTAACTCACACCACAGACTTTCAATTATCTTCAGGTTTGGGGACTGAGATGGCCATTCCAGAACGCTGTACTTGTTCCTCTGCATGAATGCCTTAGTGGATTTTGAGCAGGGTTTAGGGTCGTTGTCTTGTTGAAAGATCCAGTCCCGGAGCAGCTTTAGCTTTGTCACTGATTCCTGGATATTGGTCCCCAGAATCTGCTGATACTGAGTGGAATCCATGCGTCCCTCAACTTTGACAAGATTCCCAGTCCCTGCACTGGCTACACAGCCCCACAGCATGATGGTACCACCATATTTTACTGTAGGCAGCAGGTGTTTTTCTTGGAATGCTGTGTTTTTCTTCCATGCATAATGCCTCTTGTTATGCCCAAATAACTTAATTTTAGTTTCATCAGTCCACAGCACCTTATTGCAAAATCAAGCTGGCTTGTCCATATGTGCTTTAGCATATCTCAAACAGCTCTGTTTGTGCTGTGGGCAGAGAAAAGGCTTCCTCTGCATCACTCTCGCATACAGCATCTCCTTGTGTAAAGTGTGCTGCATGGTTGAACAATGCAGTGACTCCATCTGCAGCTAGATGATGTAGGTCTTTGGTGCTGGTCTGTGGGTTGACTCTGACTGTTTTCACCATTCGTTGCTTCTGCTTATCTGAGATTTTTCTTGGTCTGCCACTTCAAGCCTTAACTTGAACTGAGCCTGCGGTCTTCCATTTCCTAACTGTGGAAACAGACAGCTGAAATCTCTTAGACCACTTTCTGTATTCTTCCACTAAACCATGATGGTGAACAATCTTTGTCTTCAGGTCATTTGAGAGTTATTTTGAGGCCCCCATGTTGCTATTTTTCAGAGAAAATTAAAAGAGGACGGAAACTTGCAATTGACCACAATTGAGAATACTTTCTCACCTGTGTATGTAAGTCAGTGAGCTTACCAAGCCAATTGGAGTTCCAATAATTAGTTCTAAAGGTTTTGGAATCAATACAATTCATGCACCTGCCTAATTGTATTTAAATAATTATTGCACACTTTCTGTGGATCCAATAAACTTAATTTCACTTCTCAAATATCACTGTGTGTGTCTCCTATATGATATATTTAAGAGAAAGGTTTGGGGAACACAGACGCGGTATTGAAGATGGCTTAGAAATTACATAGTGTACCCCGCCACTTCTGCCAAAAACATGGAAAAAGTACTGAAAGTTTGCAAGTGATGGGCCTAGAGTCAATATCATCAGAAATACCATCAAGACAAAGATATTGCAAGCTGTGTGAGAGGGAGGCTTATTGGATTTTCAAATTAAATTCCCTCACTACTGGGGGTCTAAATGTAGAAGTAGCACATTTCATTTGAGCTATGCAACTCCCCCCTCACTTGCGGCCGTTACTGTATTAATTTACATTGCTATGTAAATGAATACAGTAGTGGCCGTGAGTGAATTATCACAGTAGCGATACTTCACAGAAGCAGGGCCACCCGCTTTTCTTTATCTTTTGGTAATGGTAAAATAATAGAAAAAGTGTGCTGGCACCAGTATGCAACACGGCTCTCCCAGCACCGCCCTGGGCTCGCTACATGATATAAGGAAAACAAAAAACTGCTGCGGTGCCTCCTGGCGGAATTTTTTAGACCGCCAGGAGGGTTAATGGTCTAGTTGTCCTTCCCACATAATATTTGGGACAACCCCAAGAGATCAATCAAAACGATTTTTTAATGTTTATGTCTCCTAAGTGCAATAATGTATTGCCTGTGAATAAAACTTTTTTCTACGTACTTCAAGATCCAGTGTTTTTTCTCTTTTCCCTTGTTGTTTTATTTTAAAGTTGCCTGATAGCCGGGCTGAAAAAAGCTGCAGAGGATCGTGTTAAGTACACAGACCTTGTCCATTCCCCAACAATAAGAAGCACAAGATTGCACATCATTTTGCTTTGCTTGGTAAGAGTAGCTCCTGGGTTCGGGTGGTCGCTCTCGTCCAGGGCTCCTTACTATTCATGGACAACCACAAGTAGCATGGATAAACAGCTCTGAAGAGGCGTTTTAGACAAGGAGTTTATGGGTGTTAGGGAGGCGCCCCAAAATGTTTTTGTCTAGACTGGAAAGGATCCCTTCTCACAAGAATGAATTTGAAAAAGAGGTACAGGTGCCCACACTCCACACAGCTGTTGCTAAAGATATTTTTGTTGTACTGA
Source organism: Hyperolius riggenbachi (assembly GCF_040937935.1). Lineage (NCBI taxonomy): Eukaryota > Metazoa > Chordata > Amphibia > Anura > Hyperoliidae > Hyperolius > Hyperolius riggenbachi. Next base: position 231,596,563 of record NC_090655.1, on the reverse strand, counting down.
TCTGAGGAAGCAGGCAAGGACCCATAAAATGCATTGTCTACAACTAATCAGTTTAATATTAAAGATTTCCTTTCTTATCCAAATCTTGGTTTTGAGTCATCACACGAGGAAAGCCACTTTTTAAATTCATTTTTTCTAAGCAGTGATCCACTCCAGACCAGACACAGTTTTCTTTGGGGTGCCTCCCCAACACTCATAAACCCCATTTGTAAGAGTACTTGGGGTGCAGACAAGAACAAAAGAACATTGATCAGGTCCTAGGCAATCTACCTGTGGGTACACCTAATGCTGATTTTCACCATGCGATTTTTCGTCTGATCGATTTCTGATTCGATTTTCCGATCGATTTCCGATTCGATTCTCTTATCTTTTCTTATCTATTTCCATTCACTTCTATGAGAAATCAATGAGAAAAACGATTGGAAATAAGATCAGACATGTCGGAAATTATCTATCGAACCATGTATCTAACACAAAAGTGTATGGTATGCACTTAGCATAAGAGTGACTTGCAGGTACTCTGCAGGGGAATGAAGGGATTCTTCCTCTATTACACATGCTTCATGCACAATCTGAACCAGGTTTATGGGTGATAGACAACACCTCTGTGTTCACTGTGCACAATATTCTCAGTGGATTCTTAACAGCTCTGCGGGGAGTGCATCTGTAGAGTATAGTACTATGTAACTTCAAAGGGTGTGAATAAATTTGCATACAAATTTGCATAAACCTGCATCAATGGAGAATTATTTGCATCTCATTGACTATTCCTACTAGTGACACAACTACACGTCAGGCCTTATTCCTACAGCAGAGATGTTAGTTATTATATATAGGTTCCTGTGTACACATCAGATATACAGTCACAATCAGCTATGTATATCTGATTTGAAAAATACAGTGACTGCTTTATTGCAGCAGCACAAGTAATTTGTTCATGGAGTGGTTTATTTTATTTTTGTGATGACCATTATCTGAGAAATAGAAAACGCTATCATATTCATATTTTCTCTTTTAATTACAGTTTAGGAGACGGAGTTGGTGCAGGTACCCAAATTACTTCGATTTTACAGTCCTGGTTAATGGTTCCTGCTGAAAAAAAAAATCATCTTTCTATCTTTTATAGGTTTTGAGATATTCACATTTTTATAAAGGTCAAAAGTTCACTCAGCCTCGCTTAGGCTTTGCGATGTTGTACGGGGGCTGATTGAACTTTTGACTCAAAAACCATGAAAGATAGAAAGATGATTTTTGCAGCACAAATGAACACATGCACAGCATTACCCTCCCATACCAGTTTCATGTGTGTAGGTTGTTGTATGGGGTTGAGTGACGCTATTGTTTTGGAAATAATAAGTGCTATTATCTTCAGCAGCACAAATCTTAATTTTTGCAGAACAAATGGGCACAAACGTAGCACTAACCAAGCTTGATGGAATTGTTATTAGTGCTGATTGTATGGGGCCAGCTTCACAGAGCTCTGGTTAATAATACAAAGCAGAGATACCGAGAGCCCATTATAGTGTAGTATGTATTGGATCAAGGTGAAAAATTGACAAGATAGTATTATACTCACAAACGTGGGTTACCACCAAGGCAACCACTGTATAGGCAGGTGAGGTGATTAGATCTGTCCCCACTCAGGATTAAGATGTCGCTCTCTGAAGAAGAAGAAAATGGGTTTATCACCCTTCCACCGAGGGTGGAATTCTTGACAAGTGAAGGTACAGAGGCGCCAAAAGGATAAAACACGATAAAATGTTTAAAATATTCAGGTGGCGGCGGTGGACCGACCACTCAGAAACAGACTTGATACTGTCGTAAGTAACAAAAAAGCAATTTATTTACATACTCCACGAACAATAACAGCAACGCGTTTCACTCTTCATGTAAGACGTATTATTAACCAGTGAAGGTACAGAGGCGCCAAAAGGATAAAACACGATAAAATGTTTAAAATATTCAGGTGGCGGCGGTGGACCGACCACTCAGAAACAGACTTGATACTGTCGTAAGTAACAAAAAAGCAATTTATTTACATACTCCACGAACAATAACAGCAACGCATTTCACGGGCACAATCCCGCTTCATCATGCATTAAACAATGGGAGTATCATACAACTGTAGGTCTGAGACACGCTTGGCACCTCTGGGCCAGAGGTCAGAGGTGCCAAGCGTGTCTCAGACCTACAGTTGTATGATACTCCCATTGTTTAATGCATGATGAAGCGGGATTGTGCCCGTGAAATGCGTTGCTGTTATTGTTCGTGGAGTATGTAAATAAATTGCTTTTTTGTTACTTACGACAGTTTCAAGTCTGTTTCTGAGTGGTCGGTCCACCGCCGCCACCTGAATATTTTAAACATTTTATCGTGTTTTATCCTTTTGGCGCCTCTGTACCTTCACTGGTTAATAATACGTCTTACATGAAGAGGAACCAAACACTTCACATTGTGGAAACAATATAGAGTTGATAATTGGCACATTTTGCAGGGGAACATTCTCCAGAGGAATATCTTTATTAATAGCTTTAATCACAGGAGAGACAATTGAAGAGGCATCAGATTTCCATTCTAATAGGATTTATTTATTTACATAAAGCACATTTGTTTCCAGCAACAGCTTCCCACATTTGTCTACAGCATGTGATTGTCAGGCATTTAACAATAAACTGCCTGCCTCTCCACCCCAGAATTCCTGTAACTTACCTCACAACCAATTCACAAGTGTCCAATCATCTTCTAATTTTCAGTTGAGGCATTGGGTACATCTGCATTATTTGTGCTGGAGTATAACATGACCTGGGAATACATCTGACTTCTAAGACCTTATCTTAGTATAAAACAAAGACCACAGATAGAGCATACAATATAATACATAACATGGGCTTCTGCATTTAAAATACAACTTTTATTGCAACTTACCAAAATAGTAATGATACATTAAAAATCCCTAATGGGGATAATGAGCAATGTCCTCACAGTGCGCACTGTATGAAAAAGAGGAATATAAAAAAAAAAATCAATCACAAGTCCCATTCAAGAAGTTATATGGAAAAAAGGATGCCAAGACTGCTGAACTTTGATCCTTTTTTCCATATAACTTCTTGAATGGGACTTGTGATTGATTTTTTTTTTCTACAATTTTTTCGTGTCTATAGGCCTCGGACAGGGTTCTAGGGTAATTTATGCTAAAAGGTTTAAAACATGAATGGGAGCTTCTAATATCCCCACATATGTAGCTCACAGTAGGTAACAAACAATGGTATATAGAACATTCCTGGAGTCGCACATTCTTACTTTTACTTTAAGGGGTTAAATTCTGACTGAATTGTGCATAGTATCAGTGTGACATAACATCTGATTCATTCAGCTCCCAACAAAAAGAAATAATGAGCTTTTCAGAACTTGCTTGTTATTAGGAGTGTTCATTTAACCAGATAAAAGTGTATAACCTTTATTTATTTTTCAGGAGAGTCATGGCTGCATGAAACTGCAGGTCCTGCCTCATTTGTATAGATAAAGCAGCTGAAAATATAAAATGTAAATGCAGGAAAGTTCAAATTAGGCTTGTATCCATATTTATGTTATCATGGCACCTCAGTTCAGGAACTTTAATGCTATAAAAGAACAGTGCACTGAGTAACGTGAACAAATCCCCAGGCTTATGTGTAAAAATATTAATAAGTGCTTTTAAAGAAATAAAAGAAACATTGAAAAAAAAAAAACTTATGGCTAAGGCATTTCCCACACTGAACCCAAATGTCTGATAAGCAGGGAATTACAGCCAAAACATTTTTGCCACACTCAACATATGAATAGGGCATCTCCCCAGTATGAGATCTGTCATGTGTGACAAGATTTGATTTACAAACCATTTTATTTCCCTGATTGTGCACATGAACATAGCTTTTGAAACAGTGTGAGATTTCTCATGTCTGACAAGGTCTGATTGCTGTACAAAACATTTCCCACACTCAGCACACTCATAGGGTTTCTCTCCAGTATGAAATATTTCATGCCTGACAAGCTGTGATTTCTGAACAAAATATTTCCCACACCTAGTACATGAATAGAGCTTTTCACCAGTATGCGTTCTCTCATGTCCGACAAGATGTGTTATCCGAGCAAAACATTTCCCACACTCAGCACATGAATAGGGGTTCTCCCCAGTGTGAGATCTCCCATGTTTGACTAGCGTTGACAGCTGTGCAAAACATTTCCCACACTCAGCACATGAATAGGGCTTCTCTCCAGTGTGAGTTCTCTCATGTTTGATTAGTGCTGTCATCTGTACAAAACATCTTCCACACTCAGTACATACATAGGGTTTCTCTCCAGTGTAAGATCTCTGATGTATGACAAGATCTGATTTCTGACTAAAACATTTCCCACACTCAGCACATGAATAGGGCTTCTCTCCAGTGTGAGTTCTCTCATGACTGACTAGCGTTGACAGCTGTGCAAAACATTTCCCACACTCAGCACATGAATAGGGCTTCTCTCCAGTGTGAGTTCTCTCATGTTTGATTAGCGCTGTCATCTGTACAAAACATCTTCCACACTCAGTACATACATAGGGTTTCTCTCCAGTGTAAGATCTCTCATGTATGACAAGATCCGATTTCTGACTAAAACATTTCCAACACTCAGCACATGAATAGGGCTTCTCCCCAGTGTGAGATCTCTCGTGTCTGCCAAGATTTGATTTCCGTACAAAACATTTCCCACACTCAGCACATGAATAGGGCTTCTGACCAGTGTGAGATCTGTCATGTTTGACAAGATTTGATTTCCGAATAAAACATTTCTCACACATGGAACAGGAATAAGACCCTCCACCGGTGGGAAAGCTCTGCTGGGTATGAGGCCCCACAAGGACAGACAGCGGAGGGGAATCGGGAGGAATATATGGGATAACCAGGATATCTGCAGGAGACTCTTGTCCAACGACATCCTCATGCATTGTACAGTCTGTGGATGAGAAGTTCTTGATGCCAGTACTCCGCGCTGCAAATAGAGAAATGTCATTACTTCCTGTTAGGGAACACTATTGGGAGGAACAATTATCATTAGGGAACAATTCCAAGATGATGCAGTTTGGAAATGGACAGCATTTGCATACCTTCGCCTATAATTAACATACAATTTGCACCATCTCAGAGTTCACATGTCACTGACCGTCACAAGTTATCACCCTGACAGAGAGCTGCAGAAGGTTGTGCTCATTACAGGCGGCCAATCACAATAATTTTGGCTTGCATGCTAATTTTATGCAGTTTGGAATTCAGCCAATCAAATGCATTACCTGTGATTAGCTGAAAACAATTTTCAATACATTTCTATACATGTTGGAGTTTTTTTCATCTCATTGCCCATCCCTACACCTAAGGCATTGGTCATACATTGAAAAGCAGTAAACTACACAGCTTGATTGATGAGATCTACTCTGGTGACAACAAACCTATATGTGCTTACAGCAAGAAATCTGCATTATGTTTGTAGACCAATGCCATTTCATTTACAAATTCGTATACTTGTATCAGTCATATGCCCCTTGTAAATGTTCTTTTTTTCCCTCTCTCTTGTTCCTAATTATGCAAATAAAAATACTGAGAGGTTACTGAACCCTAAATTATAGGTGAAGAGAGGTAGAGGAATTAGCCATTCAAAGGACACGCAGAGGGCAAAAATAAATGAAATAAACAATTGTATCTATTTTCCTTCTCCTAAAAATGACTTTTTAAGATATTCCACGGTTTTATTTTATGTTTAACCACTTGAGGACCCACCCTTTACCCCCCCTTAAGGACCAGCGCAGTATTCTGTGATCTGTGCTGGGTGGGCTCTGCAGCCCCCAGCACAGATCAGGCAGCACGCAGAGCGATCAGATCGCCCCCCTTTTTTCCCCCCTATGGGGATGGTGTGCAGGCAGGGTCTGATCGCTCCTCTTGGCTGGCATGTTGCGGGGGGGGGCACCTCAAAGCCCCCCTCCGCGGCGAAATTCCCCCCCCTCCCTCTCCTACCTGTCATCCCCGGTGATCGGGGCTGCACAGGACGCTATCCGTCCTGTGCAGCCAGTGACAGGATGTCCCCTGTCACATGGCGGCGATCTCCGGCCGCTGATTGGCCGGGGATCGCAGATCTGCCTTACGGCGCTGCTGCGCAGCAGCGCCGTACAATGTAAACAAAGCGGATTATTTCCGCTTGTGTTTACATTTAGCCTACGAGCCGCCATCGGCGGCCCGCAGGCTATTCACGGAGCCCCCCGCCGTGAATTGACAGGAAGCAGCCGCTCGCGCGAGCGGCTGCTTCCTGATTAATTAGCCTGCAGCTGGCGACGCAATACTGCGTCGCTGGTCCTGCAGCTACCACTTTGCCGACGCGCGTTATGAGTGCGCGGTCGGCAAGTGGTTAAATCTACTTTTTAAGTTTTAACTCATTGAAGTATGCCAGAGCTAAAATCTATGAACTATTGACCCTTCTTATCTCTTTCCTGCTCTCAAAAGCCTTTTTCTGCTAGGAAAGTGTTTTATAGTTGGAATTTCTTATCAGTGAGGCTGGTTTCACAGTGGGACGTTACAGGCGCACGTTAGAGCAGCCTGTAACGCACCCCAATGAAAAATCAATTGGCTGTTCACAGTGCCCACGTTGCGTTACTTAGTAACGCTGGGCCATTAGACAACGTACTGCATGCAGTACTTTATAGACTGCTTGCACATGCTCAGTAATGTTGGGGAGGAGCGGAGAGCGGCCAGGCACATGGCTAATTAATATTCACTGCACTCAGTGACATGCAGTGTTTACTTCCTGGAGCGGCTGCTCTGTGCGGCGATTGGCCGGGGGGGGGGGGGGGGGGACTACGTGATGCCGCATGCGTCCAAGAGTACGCATCACGGATGCCAGAGTGAGCTGCACAACGCGGCTCACTCTGACGTCCACATTAGAGAGCACCAGGCGTTGCGTTAGGGGCACGTTATGCGACCATAACGTCCCCTAAAACTCAACGTCCTGGTGTGGAACCAGCCTGAGGGTCACACTGTAGTCACTTCCTGTCTGAGTCTGGACTGAGTCAGCCACTTACATACCTGATATTTAACTCTTTCAGGCAGAGAAAGAAAAATAGGAACACAGCATAGTTATTTGTGTACTTGGCGCTGTACATACACATGTCTATGTCATCATGTCACATCACCCCGGGTATCCTTTAAGTCATGGATATCCAAAGCCACTACTTTTATATCTGGATATAAGCATATACAGTACATATTTACTCCTACATATACAAGCAACGCACGTAACTAAGGAAGGCACGCTCCTTGCATAGCAACAAGCGCTGCTATGTAAAGCATGCATAGTGATCACCCCTTCTTTTTAACCAGTGCTCCCTCACATTAAGCAGCACTGCTTTAGCAGTGCTCTCCCTTCTGTTCCCAGTTGGTGCAGCTGTTATGAATCCTGTATGGCGGAAGCGAACGTGAATGAGTGGAATTTGACCACACATATGCTCAATAAAAGGAATTTCTCTGCAAGTCTTCTTCCCTTCATACACAAGAAGTTCCTGTTACTGGCAATGTGCAGTTCATGAAACCACGCCTACAGGAAATACGGACATTCATGGTTTATTTCTGTGTAAAGGATACAACTGCAGTACAAGACAGGAAGTGAAAGTGCTAAGAGCTTTTATACACGTCTATGAATACTCCCAACTTGTTATTTAAAAAAAAACCCAATTACCTACACTTTATCTTCTGCACCTCCTTTGTGCCCCATTTAGTGCTTCCTCTTCACTTCCTGTCTTTCGCTGCCCCGTTTAGGCCCTTCAGTTATTCCTCTGCACCTTTAGTGTGCTCTCTTTTAAGTCCTCTGTGTGACCCCCCCTTTGTTGCTTCCTCTTCACCTTCTGTATGCCCCATGTCCCCTGTGTAGCTCCTGCAGTTATTCCTCTGCACCCCCTGTATGCCCTCTTTTAAGTCCCATATGTGGCTCTTTAAGTGATTCCTCTGCACCTCCTGTGTATTCCCTTCCATGTCTCCTCTGCAGATTCTACAGTGCTTTCTCTGCACCTCTTGTGTGCCCCCTGCAGTGCTTCTTCTCTACCTTTTGCGTTTTCCTACAGTGTCTCTACACCTACTGCATTCCCCCTTCCATGCCTTCACTGTACCTCTTGTGTGTCCCTTCCATGTCTACTCTGCACCTCCTACAGTGCTTCTGTACCTCTAGTGTTTTCCCTTCCGTACCTCCTTTGCACATTTTGTGTGGCCCCTTCAATGCTCCCTCTGCACCTCCTGTGTGCTCCATCCAGGGCCTGCTGTGCACCTCTTGTGTGTCTCCTTCAGTACTTCCTCCTGTATGTCCTATTTTATCTACCCTGTGTAGCCCCTTTAGTACTTAATCTGCACCTCGAGTGTGTTCCCTTCCATGCCTCCTCTGCACCTCCTACAATGTTTTCTCTGCACCTCTTGTGTTCCCCCTACAGTGCTTCTTCTGTGGCTCATGTTTTCCCTTCAGTGTCTCCTCTGCACCTCCTGTGTGCCCCTTCAGTATCTCCTCTGCACATTTTGTGTGCCCTCTTCAATGCCTCCTATGTGCCTAATGGGTGCCCCCTTCAGTGCTTCCTCTGAACCTCCTATGTGTGCCCCTTCAATGCATTCTCTGTACCGCCTATGTGCCCCCCTTCAGCACTTCCTCTGCACCTCCTGAGTGCACTAGTTAGTGCCCCCTTGGCACCTCCTGTGTGCTCCCTCTCATGCCTCCTTTGCACCTCCTGTGTGCCCTCTTCAATGCTTCCTCTACTCCTCCTGTGTGCCCCCCTCCAACACTTCTTTAGCACCTATTATGTACACCCTTCAGTGCCTCATCTGCACCTCCCTTTCGTGCCTCCTCTGCACCTTTTGTGTGTCCCCTTTAGTGCTCTCTCTGTGCCCCCTATGTACCACCTTCATTTCTTCCTCTGCATCTCCTCTGTGCCCCTTTGGTGCCTCCTCTGCACCTCATGTGTGCCCCTGCATTGCCGACCAATGCACAAGTGTGTGTAGGCCCTAAATAAAGCCTTGTTTTTAATGTTTTGTCTTTTCTTTAAACTACAGTAGACAGGAGTTCAGTAGTGGGGTGTTTCTCACTCTGCCATTCCCTCCCTTCTACATAAAACAGAACAGGAAACTCCAAAGACATCGGGGTGCCTGTACTGTACTGTTCTTGTTAGCAAGCTATCACCAAATACAAGAAATGATTTTAAATGAATAAAAAAAACTAACTTGAGTGCATAGCATAATCCCCAATATGGTCAGTCTGTGAGAAGTGACACAATAATAGTAACAATAATGATACTCTTACTCTATATATTTAATGGTGATTACCTACCAGTTTTCCCCTCTGTAAGAGCGTCCTCCACTTTACTTGTCCCCATCATGTCACCCTCCTTTGCAGACTTCTGATCGCCCCTCAGATACAGCTCTTCTTTTTCCTTTTTAATTGTCCTCATCATGTTACTCTCTTCTGCAGACTGCTGCTCTCCCCTCACATACGTCTCATCTTCTTCCTCTTTAACTGTCCCCATCATGTCACCCTCCTCCGCAGACTGCTGATCATTCCTCACATATGTCACTTCTTCCGCTTTAATTGTCCGCATCAAGTCACTCTCCTCCATAGACTGCTGATCACCCCTCACATGTTTCTTCTTCTTCCTCTTTAATTGTCCGCATCATGTCACTCTCCTCCATAGAATGCTGATCACTCCTCACATATGTCTCTTCTTCTTCCTCTTTAAATGTCCTCATCATGTCACTCTCTTCCATAGAATGCTGATCACTCCTCACATATGTCTCTTCTCTTTAATTGTCCTCATCATGTCATCCTCCTCCATAGACTGCAGATCACCCCTCACATATGACTTTTCTTCTTCCTCTTTAATTGTCCTCATCATGTCACTCTCCTCCATAGACTGCTGATCATTCCTCACATATGTCTCTTCTTCCTCTTTAAAAGTCCTTATCGTGTCACCCTCTTCCATAGATTGCAGATCACTCCTTACACGTCTCTTCTTTTTCCTTTTTAATTGTCCTTATCATATCACCCTCTTCTGCAGACTGCTGATCATCCCTCACATGAATCTCTTCTTGCTAGGGCAGTAGGTAGGGCAGAAGGAAACAAGGGAGTTTATTCATTAAACTATATATGTATTGAAAGACCATAAATAATGTCATAAGACCCTCTTAGAATCCTCCTGCAAGTGCAAGTGGAGTGATACGCATAGGAGCCCGACGGACTTCTGGGTAAGTAACCGCTCGTCTCCCATGCTCACACCTGCCTTAGTCAATCTTTTTTATAATTTCGAATTTGAGTGGCTTTCTACTCGAAAGCCCATCTCTGCTGATATTCTACTATTGTGCAGTGCTAATTATGATAGTAAAATATCGGTAAGAGTTAATGATATTCTACTATAGCTGAACCTAAACCTATTTTCACACAAAGCCCTCCATCTACCCATGCTGAACTCTAATCACCACACCCCCCTCCACCCCCAGAAGTCTAACTGTAACCAACCCCCTACTGATGCATTACCCTAACAACCTCCCTACCTCCAATGCCTGACCCTAACCGATGCCTACGCCCCCAGCGATGCCTAAACTTAAAAGACCCCCCACCAATGCTTAATTACCCCCTCTGATATATGCTTTGCATTTCAAATTACAGTACGGGGGGAATCTTGGCACCAGATAAAGAATCTGGGGGCCCCAGCGCCTGCTATTTTACCCTAAAGCCATAACTTGTATGGATGCCTATGGCGGTGCTCAAGCTTCCACAGCGATTCTGCCACCCAAACCGCCTGCTTCCCACAGGGAGAAATGGCGTATATCTTAAACATGAAATGGCATATATTTTACATAGTGAAGGACAATGGCAATCCTGGAGAACACAGGGGAGGCACGGCTACACTAGATGGACAAGTTTTCTTGGTTCTGTGAAGCAGCTGAGCAGAATTATTAGCAGGAAGGCATGGCTGTGGAGTTGGTACAAAAATCATCCAATTCCAACTCAAACGCCTCAGTTTATGAAACCTCTGACTCCAACTCCGACTCCAGGTACCCAAAATGACTCAGACTCCTCAGACCAACACTTACCAGGGCTTTGGATTTGATACAAAATTCATCCAACTTCGACTCCTTATGAAACCCCCAACTCCAACCCCAGGTACCCAAAATTGCTCTGACTCCGACTTTACAGCCCTGCAGGAAGGCGAGATGCCAACCATAATATATGGCATAATGGCAAACAAGTCACAGTAGCTAAATAAATGTCTCTTGTGTGGCAAATCTTTCAAGAGTGAAGATCAGGATTGTGCCAGGTGTACTATCTCTGCTCAATGTATAACAGGGGTGTCACACTCAAATACAAAGTGGGGTGAAATTGAGCTCTGGGACCAAGTCACGGACCAACCATGTCTAGTGGCCACCTCCCTCTCTTAGCTCCCTGGTGTCAAATCCCCTGTACAGTTCCCCAGTATCTAGTGACCCCTAGTGATGGGAATTCCGGCTCTTCTTGGAGATTTGGCTCTTCTGAATCGGCTCCCATTAAAGAGCCGGCTCTTACGGCTCTCAATCGGCTCTTCATTAAATATCACTAGACACCACTCAGAATCGGAGTAAAAGCCCCGCCCCCATCTCCATGACAACTCCAGACTGCTTCTTTTGCTCGGGCAATCCCTCATGCTACTGCTCTGTTCCGCCCCTACACTCTTACAAGCTGCACGAGGAGGACTACATCTCCCAGCATGCCTCAGCGCCCTTTATTACACTGCAAACCAGAGCTGTGTGGGGCGGCTGAGGCATCGGCTCTTTCAAAACTGAGAGCCGCGAACGACCCATCACTAGTGACCCCTCCTTCCCCTATATGATTCCTTGGTGTCTAGTGGCCCTCCTCACTCATCTATACAGTTCACTGGTGTTTAGTGGTTCTCTCTCCCTCCCTCCCCTATACAATTCCCTGATGTTTAGTGGTTGTCCCACCCTCCCCTATACAGTTTCCTGGTGTCTAGTGGCCCCTTCATTCCCCTATACAGTTCTCTGGTGTCTAGAGGCCCCTTTCCTCTCCTATCTAGTTCCCTGGTACTTAGTGCTTTCCCCCTCCCCATATGGCTTCCCTGGTGATCTAGGGCTTTACCTCCGGCTCCAATATAGCTTATCTGTTGGTCCTAAGTGGGCCAAACATAATGCAAAGTGAGGAAACCACCTGGGGGCCAAATCTGATGGCTCCGAGGGACGGATTTGGCCCGCGGGCCGGAGTTTGACATGTATGATATATAACAAGAATTATACAATTACCTCTTCCAAATAACGCCTCCACTTACTGATGATTCTCGTCCTGTTGTGTGACATCACTTCCTTTTTTGGGCTGTATTAGTTCTAATCTGTGCGTTCCACCTGGTAGTGGTGAGATCTCCATCTTGTGGTGAATAAGCTAAGTGCAGCCTTTGTTTGCGAAATCATCTGCACAAAGCAAATCAAATCAAAGATAGCTTTATTGGCATGACCAAGATTCATTACAGGTATTGCCAAAGCAAGGGGAAATAGGGGACATGGGAGGGGGTGGGGTAGGGGGACAATGGCTAAGCAGTCTGTGGACATTTTTTTTTAGGTTTACAGTTCCGTTATGCTCCTCTAAGTCTGTGGCATGCTGTGACATAGTGTGCAGCGATTGTCACTGTGGATTCCTCTTCTCCTAGTAGGATATATGTTTTTCTCTACGGTGACCATACGTCTCGCTTTACCCGGGACGCGTCCCGCCTTCGGGGGGCGCTGTCCCAGGCTGCATGAGGTCTCGGGAAACGTCCCGCTTTTAGCAGCGGGACGTCCCGGCCTCGGGACTCTGGCCACCGTACAATGAACTAGCCGCAGCATCTACTAGACGCTGCGCTAGTTCATTCCCCACAGCCCCGCTCCAGCCTGCATTGTCCTCCTCCGGGAAGGCACAGGCAGAGCAGGGCTACGGGAAGATGGCGTCCGGAGGCGGAGCCCTGTACTGGAGACTATTTGTGTCTGCAGTACAGAGCTCCGCCTTCAGACGCCATCTTGCCGTAGCCCTGCTCTGCCTGTGAGAGGCTGAGCGGGAGATTGAAGATCGTCCAGGCCAGGGGGAGCTGCACACACCAGAGGCACCTGAGGCCGGCTGCGTGAGGGGACGTCTTCTGCCAGGTAAGTAAATGCTTTTTCTTGCAGGTGAAGTGTTTGCCCACATTGTGTTCATTTTGTACTGACATGTTTGCCCGCAGTGCGTTTATCTTGTACTGACATGTTTGCCCGCAGTGCGTTTATCTTGTACTGACATGTTTGCCTGCAGTGCGTTTATCTTGTACTGACATGTTTGCCCGCAGTGCGTTTATCTTGTACTGACATGTTTGCCCGCAGTGCGTTTATCTTGTACTGACATGTTTGCCCGCAGTGCGTTTATCTTGTACTGACATGTTTGCCCGCAGTGCGTTTATCTTGTACGACATGTTTGCCCGCAGTGCGTTTATCTTGTACTGACATGTTTGCCCGCAGTGCGTTTATATTGTACTGACATGTTTGCCCGCAGTGCGTTTATCTTGTACTGACATGTTTGCCCGCAGTGCGTTTATCTTGTACTGACATGTTTGCCCGCAGTGCGTTTATCTTGTACTGACATGTTTGCCCGCAGTGCGTTTATATTGTACTGACATGTTTGCCCGCAGTGCGTTTATTTTGTACTGACATGTTTGCCCGCAGTGCGTTTATTTTGTGCTGACATGTTTGCCCCCATTGCGTTTATCTTGTACTGACATGTTTGCCCGCAGTGCGTTTATCTTGTACTGACATGTTTGCCCGCAGTGCGTTTATTTTGTACTGACATGTTTGCCCGCAGTGCGTTTATTTTGTACTGACATGTTTGCCCCCATTGCGTTTATTTTATGCTGACATGTTGCCCGCAATGCGTTTATTTTGTGCTGAAATGTTGCCCGCAATGCGTTATTTTGTGCTGACATGTTGCCCATTGCGTTTATTTTGTGGTGTCTGGGGTAACTGTTGCTGCATTTATTATTTAATGGTCATAGTTGGCTGTGTTTGCTGCTTTGGGGTTATGGCATACTATTAAATAGCATCACAGTTTCTGCACACCTATGATGTGAATCCACGTTTGACCACATCACGGCGTAAACACTGCTTTCTTATGCCTCGCTGTTGCATCATTACGTTAGCTCCGCCCATAGAATGTCATGGCCACGCCCATTTTTCGCACGCGCTGCAGACATCACATTATTCTTGCGCCGCAGCTGCCGCCCCCCCTCCCCAATTCCCCCCCGTCCCAGGTTGAGCCTACAAAAATCTGGTCACTCTATTTTCTCTCATCTTCTAGTGTGAGAAAGTCTGGGAATAGTTCCAACAATTTCTTAAAGTAAGTGTCCCTGGTTGCAGTATTTTTGGGGCAGTGCAGCAGAAAGTGGCTTTCATCCTCAAGGGTCTTCTGCTCACAGTGTTGGCAAAGTCTCTCCTCCCTGGGTTTGTACGTCTGTCTGTGTCTCCCAGACTCTATTTCGAGGTTGTGAGCACTCAATCTGTAGACACTCAGGATTTTCTTCTCATGGGAGTTTTGCAGCTTTTCCAGGTATGGGGCCATTTTATATTCTCTTTGTAGAGACTGGTATATGGCTAGCTTTTGTGACTGTTTTATTTCACTCCTCCATTTTTCCACATAGTCTTCTTTGCTCTAATGCTGCATACACACTTGAGATAAAAGTCTCTGGAAAAGGCAAGATCACAGACCAATTTTACCCCATTCCATGTAGTATGAGAGCCATACCTTCACAGTCTATTCTATGGAGCTGCACTCCCCATCAGATAAAATCTTTGCAAGATGCTGCACACAAAGATGCTGTACACATTCAAAAGATCATTATCTACAAAAGATCTCTTCCTGCAATAGATCCATTCCTTCAAAATGCATTAATAGTCTATGAGATCTGCAGATCCTCATACACACCTTGTTTAACAGACTTCATCTGCATATCTGGCAATCATCTGCAGATCTGAAAATCCATCCTGGTGGATCTGATCTGCAGATGATCTGCAGATGATTGCCTGCTAAACAAGGTGTGTATGATGATCTGCAGATCTCATAGACTATTAATGCATTTTGAAGGAATGGATCTATTGCAGGAAGAAATCTTTTGCAGATAATGATCTTTTGAATGTGTACAGCATCTGTGTGTGCAGCATCTTGCAAAGATTTTATCTGATGGGGAGTGCAGCTCCATAGAATAGACTGAGTAGGTATGGCTCTCATACTACATGGAATGGGGTAAAATTGGTCTGTGATCTTGCCTTTTCCAGAGACTTTTATCTCAAGTGTGTATGCAGCATTAGCTGTGGCGTGTTTTATCTGGGCTCTTGTTATGACCTGTGGATCAGGGGTTGGAGGGAGTATAGAGCTGACCCCTACTTTCAGTGCACATGGCTTTTCTTGGTCTTCATTGTGCAGCATGGCTTTGTAGTGGGGTGAGTCGGGGCTGCTGCTCTGTAGGTGGGCCCAGAAGGACAACACTCTCTTCTGTATCTCAAGCAGTAATGGGAATCTCCCCAGCTCAGCTCGGCAGGCATTGTTTGAGGTACTCCGATGGACATGGAGAAGCCATCAAATACTATTCATATTCTTTTACTGCACAACATCCTCATCTACAGATACAGCCCTTATGATAATTATAATGAAGTCAATGTAAGAGAGCACAAGACACTGGCACTAAATGCAGCAGGGATGGATAGTGCCAGACCAGGCTTACCTGGCTGCAGTGTGCTCCAGTAGTAAGTAGTCCACAGATCCAGTCAAAGAGAGAAGAAATATGGGCACAGCTGCTTGAAATACCCTTTATTGTGGCTGTGTAGACACAAAAAGATTACAGCAGTGGTGGCAAAGACAAAGTCTGACAGCTGTTTCGCAGGGACTAGCCCTGCTTCATCAGAGACAGTATGATACTGTATCTGATGAAGCAGGGCTAGTCCCTGCGAAACAGCTGTCAGACTTTGTCTTTCCCCCCACTGCTGTAATCTTTTTGTGTCTACCCAGCCACCATAAAGGGTATTTTAAGCAGCTGTGCCCATCTTTCTCCTCTCTGTGATTGATAATTATAATGATATCTCTCCCTGCTGTCCCATTTTTTAGTCAAAAGTCATTTTCAAGCGATGCAGACATCTCACCATCAATGTAAGGTCACTGGCACATACATGTGTAGTGGCTGCATGGATTGCCTTTACCTGGGTACAAGCAGGTTCATTGATTGGCCTGATGTCAGGAAACTCTTGTGACTAATAAAATGACTTTTGTGGTCTACCTACTATTGTGCCCCTATGGGGAGCTTTATAAAATTAAGCAGGAATTTCAGAACATAATGGTGATAGTAAAGGACGACTGTAACGAGAGGAATATGGAGGCTGCCATATTTATTTCCTGTTGTAGCAAGCAATATCAGTTGCTTGGCTGTCTTACTGATCATCTGCCTCTAATACTTTTAGCCATAGCACCTGAAAAAGCATGTAGCAGATCAGGTGTTTCTGACAATATTGTCAAAACTGACAAGATTAGGTGTATGCTTGTTTCTGGCGTGATTCAGACAATACTTCAGCCAAATAGATCAGTAGGGCTGTCAGGCAACTAGTATTGTTTGAAGGGAAATAAATATGACAGCATCAATACCATTCTCACCTCGGGTTTGCTTTAAACAATACCAGTTGCCTGGCAGTCCTGCTGATCTTTCTGGACTGTAGGATCTAAATGACACACCTGAAACAAGCTTGTCAGATTTTGTCATAGACATCTGCTCTGCATGCTTGTTCAGGATGTATGGCTTAAAGTATTGGAGGCAGAGGATCAGAAGGACAGCTAGGCAATGTGCATTGTTTAAAAGAAAATAAACATGTCAGCCTCCATATCCCACTCCCCTTGAGTTTCCCTTAACCTCCTGGGCGATACAATATCACCGGGGGCGGCACAGCACTTTTTTTTTTTTTAATCATGTAGCTAGCCTAGCGCTAGCTACATGATAGCCGCTTTGCAGCGGCATCCCCCCACCCCTTCTGATCGCCTCCGGTGATCAGAGCAAACAGGAAATCCCGTTCAGAACGGGATTTCCTGTTTTGCTTCCCCCGTTGCCATGGCGACGATTTGAATGACGTCATCGACGTTGTGACGTCAGAGGGAGTCCCGATCCACCCCTCAGCGCTGCCTGGCACTGATTGGCCATGCTGCGCACGGGGTCTGAGAGGGGGCGGTGCGGCACGGTGGGTAGCGGCGAATCAGCGCGGAGCGGCGGCAATCGGTATATACACGCAGCGTGTAACAAAAAAAAATTATGCAAATCGGCCCACCAGGGCCTGAGAAATCCTCCGCGGCGGCTTGCCCTGAACTCAGCTCGGGATTATCGCCCAGAGGGTTAATTACCACATAGGGTTTGCCCCATTCTTACCAATTTAATATGATGGGTGTTTTTATGCAACCCTGCCTTTGTGCATAGTGTGCCCCTGTCCAACTAGTCCCTGCAACTTATAACACTGCCGCAGGCATGATATGTTTATATTTGTTTACAATAGCCAGATTTTTGGACACCACAATGTTCTGGGTTTATGATTATGACACATCATTAGATTTATATTTGTGAATATTGTCAAGTTATTTTTGTTTAGATATCTTTTATAATCGTTCTATGGTGAGCTATACTGAGGGGATGTCTCCTTACCCCATCCATATATTTTCTTGCTAGGTAGAATGTTTGTAGTTGCACAGGGACAAACTAGACTTTGCACCTATCTATGTGTAGGTTTGTTTATGTATCAGTAAATTATACTGCTTTCTGAACAGAATACTCAGACACTATTAAGCTGGATTCACACTGTGGACATTGCATAACGCACACATTACAATGAGTGTGAACTGCAGAGGAGACTGGAAATAGTCATTAATGACTAGGCCTGCCTAGAGTTGCATGCAGAATTATTATGCAATGGACATAGTGTGAAAAGGCCCTTAATGATATTTATCACATTGTAGATAGTTTCTTCCTAAACAGGATTTCATGACTAGCTAAGGCATTAAGCTACCTTAGTGTATATGAGTATGCATGTCAGTGATTGACAGCAGCTTCCCTCATCGTATCAGGGCCCATCCACACTAGGGCGATTAGGGGACTATTCCTGCTAATCGCCAAAGCGCTACTGCTATTCTAACTTATAGCAGTGTTCTTACTGCCGCGATTGGCGCCAATCGCAAAATGCATTACCTGCAGCATTTTTGCTGTGATTTTGGAGCAATCGCGGTACAGTGCTGAGTAAAGCGCTGATCGATCGCTCTGAATTGCGGAAGTGTCCAATTATTTTTACCATGCTAATTGCGGTAAAATCACTTGTGCAACCAGTGTTTTGCGATTTCAGATGTGAATGGGGCCTCAGGGTCAGTGTAGGGATTCTCCCTTGCAGAATCAGTCAGCGTGGGGTACGCCGTGCTGCCACACAGCTTGTGGCGCCAATGGCGTATTGGCAAACTTTGGAGGAGCAAGGAGGAGTTAGTGTTAGTTAGGAGTAGATGGAGGGGTTAGTGTTAGGAGTATATGGGGGAGGTATTGTTAAGCATAGGTAGGAGGATTTAGTGTTAGGAGTGGATAGGGATTGTTAGTGTTAGGCATAGGCGGTTTCCAACCGCCTGTGTGTAGATGGACAGTCAGTAAAAGTAGCCCCAGTTTTGCACTGTCTGTGATGCCTGTACCACGTACATATTAGTACGCCGCCGGTGAGCTGCCGCTCAAATCCCCGGTGGCATTAAATTCTATTCAGGGTCTGGCTTTTACCCTTATGACTTTTACAATTTACCCTTACGCACCCCGCACAGTATAACATTACTGCTATGGCAGTGCCTAGCTTCAGCACTCATCGCTGATCGCCATGTGCCGAAACCACCTGCTTCACTTGTGCCTGTGGAGAAGGTACCCATATAAAGAAGGTATTATTCCAGTCTCCCATAGTATGAATGTGCAGTGCACTTAATCAGCGCACACTATTGATGGGGATGCCACAATGCAATTAAAATACAGTGGAGTCGGAGAAGAGGCACTGTCTGTGTGCCCTCCCCTTTTTTTCATCTACACCAATGAAGGACAGTATGAGGCCAGGACAGAGCTTGCCCAGCACTTACCCCTCTAGCTGAAGCCCCGCCCAGCTACAGAGTTCTCCTCCATGTGTGGCAGCATGGGGCAATGCAAAAGCACAACAGCTTCAGTATCTTTCCGGACTCCCTCACTTATAGAGCCACCTCTGCCTGCCTCCCCTCTTGGAAGTGTGACCATAACACTTTACACTCTTTCTTAGCTGTGTTATTATTTTTATTTATAGAGTGCCAACATATTATGTAGCGCAGTACAACGTGCAAAACATACAACAATGGGGAGCATAGATAAATGAGCAGTTCAACATACTCTACATTCAGGACAACCAGAGGGACAAGTTTTTGATACATACAATTGATGTGTAGTTTGAATGACATCACCAATACTGATAGGTGTTTGTTTGATAAACTGCACAGAAACAGGAAACAAAAGGGGGAGGTCCCTGCCCTTGCAAGCTTACAAACTAGAGGGTAGTGGGGTTGAGACACTGGGAGGTACACAAAGGGGATGGGAGATGAGCCAGTGAGCCTTAAACTCTAGATAAATGAATTTGTGTTTCCTAAATGCTGCTGTGTGTCGCTGTCACTCTGTGTTGTACAGTCATAGCCACATTGACTATCTAAAGCTGGCTGCTCCACCAACTTAAGATGCCATGTGGTTATTACTGTACAACACAGACACCCAGAGCAGCAGCATTTAGGCTACATAGCTTGTGTATGGTGGTGGGGGAGTCTGTGGCTAGAATCAAACAAACCAAACCTCCCCCTAAGGCTGGGCTCACACTTATTTGGATCACATGCGCTTTTCCGCAGAGTGGAAAACACATGTAGAAACACATATAATGTTACTTTATGGGCAATATTACGCCTTTTGGATCAAGTTGTTAGGTGCAGGGGAAAAAAATGCTCGGCTAGTTCATTTTTTTCTGCATGTGTGTCTCCCTATGGAGAATCACAAACGCATGCAATCCACACAAGTTGATAAAGTTTTTTGAAAAAAAATTATTTGAAAATGTTTGTCACTTAACCAATATGAATATTCATTAAAGGGAACCTGAGCAGCTCTTAAAAATGAAATCTGAACTTACCTGGGGCTTCCTCCAGCCCCCCGTAGCCTGCGAGGTCCCTCGGCATCCTCTGTATCTCCCCGGTGGTCCTGCTGGCAGCTTCATTAACCTGATGACTTCAGCCGAAGTCGTGAGCAACTGCGCATGCATGGTCAGTCTGTGCAACAAGCTCGATCACACGCTTGTCGACGTAAGCCTCCTGCACATGCGCGGTTCTCAAAAGACTGAATTTGCACATGTGCAGTTGCTCACAACTTCAGCTGAAATCTCCAAGTTGATGGAGCCACCAGCCCCACATCTTTGAGTGCCACAGATTAAGCAGTTCAAAGCAGCTGCAGTGATGTTGAGAGTCCCCGGCACCCACAATGCATGCCGGGAGATGTAGTCCATTATTACATTACATAATGTTATTACATCTTGCAGCATGCATAGCAGAGGTTGGTGGCGCACAACATCACCCCGGCTGCTTTGAACTGAAGTTCAGCAGCACACAAAAAAAAAAAAGATGGAGCACATTTTTAAGGTGAGATATGTCTGCTGTAAGAATAAAGACTGATGTGGAGTTGTGTCACTAATAACAATAACAACAATAACAATAATATTTATATAGCGCTTTTCTCCCTGGGGACTCAAAGCGCTGTGACCCTGCATTATGCAGTCTCAAAGGCTAGGGAAAAGAGGTGAGTTTTTAGCCTTTTTTTAAAGCTGTCCAGAGAAGGAGCCTCTCGTACTGATTGTGGAAGTGAGTTCCATAGAGTAGGGGCTGCATAGGAAAAGGCCCGAGCACCAAATGTTAAGTGTATCCTGGGAATAACCAGCTTCATCTTGTTGGCAGAGCGGAGGGTGCGTGGAGGGGCATAAAGTTCCAATAGATCCGCTATGTATTTGGGTCCCATGTGGTGTAGAGCCTTGAATGTCAGCAGGCAGATCTTAAAATTGATTCTCCATTTTATTATATCACACAACTCACAAAAATGGGAAAGAAATGGTCAAATGGGATGACAATTGGCTATAAATTTCACATTAGATTACAATAACAATGTTCTCATGCATCCTGCCAACAGTATTAAATTATTATGAACAAAGAATGAGGATTGGCTATTGGGTGCATGAGAAAATATAAAACAGCTTTATTGAGTATCAAATCTAAAAACCTTCACATCATACAAATATTATATAATCTAGAGATATAAAACTATGGCTCAATTCCCTCAGGCATCGCCCAATGGAAAAAATAGAGGCTGCAGTCCTCAAAAAATCCCCATGTAGGAGTCCCACTCATAGGACCATGGAAAAAAGCAATACAAATGGATCAATGGATGTCCTGACGCTGGTGTGTTATTGCATATGACTCCAAAGGCAGTGTGGAACAGAACCTCCGTAAACAAAATGGGCATTTGGTACCAAATCTTGGAGTAATCCAAAGCATGCAGCTGCAACAGTTTCCAAGCATAAATTGTGTAGATTTATCACATGCAATAGGGTGAAGTAAGCCAAACCAATAGACAGCTTCAAGCTTGGCAAGCAAAGATGTTAGTATGTATTAGCATCAGATGTCACGACAGGTCACAATTCATATAGTGTCCACAGTATGGATGCTAGAATATCCCCCAATCGCAGGGACAATAGGAACAAAAAAACGCTTGATGCAGAGCATGACACCTGGATGGTTTATTGCAAAAGCATGGATAGCGTAGCAGTTCAAGCATAAGCAGCAATACTGATGATAATGCCAAGCAGCTTAAGCACATGTGAGGTGGTGTCCCATAGTTACCATCCTGTTGCTGAGATCCATAGTGTCCATGGAAAGTTAGGTGGCTCCAAAGGTGATGTATGGGCGATGCCAGGGAGAGCTAAAGCTGTCTAGGTTTGCCTGACATGTTTCGCCACCTCTCGCGGCCTTTTCAAAGGCTGACAGCAAAATACATGGAGTGAACGCCATAATGGCGTATTTAAACCCGTCGCGCGTGTCCTGGTCACGCCTACCCCCGCCTACGTATCAGTCCGCGTCCATCAACGTGCAGCCAGGACGCACGGGGCAATGCGAGATCACAAACCACACCCCCAACGTACAGGGGACGTGCGGACGTGCGCCCGCTGGAGCGCACGTGCGTCCCATCATACCCACCAGGAAGCGGTGAGCGTTGCAGCACGAGATGGAGGCAGAGCAGCGCCCAGAGGCAGAACAGAGGCGGGGAGGGGCGGGATACATAGACAAGCGCGAACATATTCAAAAATCTTTTAGAATGTCCAGAACAGAATTACAGCATACATGACAAAAGGCCAAGTACGCCTTCATATATAAAGGATGTGTACCCGACCATAAATACAGATATACTCCCATATACGAAAACACATAGAAGTACCGCGGCACTTCAAAATCAATATTCACACAGCAAGACACGATGCCAAGGTGAAAGGGCAGTCCAAAAAGAAAACCATTTTTTCAAAAACAAAGCCAAAACGGCTGGGTCCACATTGTGGCATACCAAGCAGACCAATAACCAGATTTATACCACAGAGGATGAGGAAGCGCCTCATCCACATCTTGTCTGCACTCTTCCTCATCCTCTGTGGTATAAATCTGGTTATTGGTCTGCTTGGTATGCCACAATGTGGACCCAGCCGTTTTGGCTTTGTTTTTGAAAAAATGGTTTTCTTTTTGGACTGCCCTTTCACCTTGGCATCGTGTCTTGCTGTGTGAATATTGATTTTGAAGTGCCGCGGTACTTCTATGTGTTTTCGTATATGGGAGTATATCTGTATTTATGGTCGGGTACACATCCTTTATATATGAAGGCGTACTTGGCCTTTTGTCATGTATGCTGTAATTCTGTTCTGGACATTCTAAAAGATTTTTGAATATGTTCGCGCTTGTCTATGTATCCCACCCCTCCCCGCCTCTGTTCTGCCTCTGGGCGCTGCTCTGCCTCCATCTCGTGCTGCAACGCTCACCGCTTCCTGGTGGGTATGATGGGACGCACGTGCGCTCCAGCGGGCGCACGTCCGCACGTCCCCTGTACGTTGGGGGTGTGGTTTGTGATCTCGCATTGCCCCGTGCGTCCTGGCTGCACGTTGATGGACGCGGACTGATACGTAGGCGGGGGTAGGCGTGACCAGGACACGCGCGACGGGTTTAAATACGCCATTATGGCGTTCACTCCATGTATTTTGCTGTCAGCCTTTGAAAAGGCCGCGAGAGGCGGCGAAACATGTCAGGCAAACCTAGACAGCTTTAGCTCTCCCTGGCATCGCCCATACATCACCTTTGGAGCCACCTAACTTTCCATGGACACTATGGATCTCAGCAACAGGATGGTAACTATGGGACACCACCTCACATGTGCTTAAGCTGCTTGGCATTATCATCAGTATTGCTGCTTATGCTTGAACTGCTACGCTATCCATGCTTTTGCAATAAAAGATCCAGGTGTCATGCTCTGCATCAAGCGGTTTTTTGTTCCTATTGTCCCTGCGATTGGGGGATATTCTAGCATCCATACTGTGGACACTATATGAATTGTGACCTGTCGTGACATCTGATGCTAATACATACTAACATCTTTGCTTGCCAAGCTTGAAGCTGTCTATTGGTTTGGCTTACTTCACCCTATTGCATGTGATAAATCTACACAATTTATGCTTGGAAACTGTTGCAGCTGCACGCTTTGGATTACTCCAAGATTTGGTACCAAATGCCCATTTTGTTTACGGAGGTTCTGTTCCACACTGCCTTTGGAGTCATATGCAATAACACACCAGCGTCAGGACATCCATTGATCCATTTGTATTGCTTTTTTCCATGGTCCTATGAGTGGGACTCCTACATGGGGATTTTTTGAGGACTGCAGCCTCTATTTTTTCCATTGGGCGATGCCTGAGGGAATTGAGCCATAGTTTTATATCTCTAGATTATATAATATTTGTATGATGTGAAGGTTTTTAGATTTGATACTCAATAAAGCTGTTTTATATTTTCTCATGCACCCAATAGCCAATCCTCATTCTTTGTTCATAATGATTCTCCATTTTACTGGCAACCAGTGAAGAGTTTGCAGTACTGGGGTGATGTGTGAGCTGCGGGGGGCATTGGCTAGGAGTCTGGCTGCAGCATTCTGTACTAGCTGTAAGGGGCGCAGAACCTTATCTGTAGATCCAATGAACAGGGCGTTGCAGTAGTCTAGGCGGGAGGATACAAATGCGTGAACCAGGGCAGGTAGGTCTTCAGCTGGGATTAGGTGTTTTATTTTCGCTATATTTCTTAGATGGAAGAAGGAAGACTTGACGACAGCTGATACCTGCTGTCTGAGTTTTAGATTTCCATCCAGGATCACCCCAAGGTTTCGCACAGAGTCTTTATACTGTACAGTATCTCCCCCAATTGCTAGTTTGAGGTGGTGAGCGTTTTGAACTTTATCCATCATGTGTGGACCACCTACCACCAACACCTCTGTTTTGTCAGAGTTCAGCCTCAGCCAGCTGGTGTTCATCCAATTTTGTAAATCCACTAGACACGCATTTATGGATGCTGATGGGTCTTGGGTGCCAGGCTTGAAGGACAGATACAGTTGTGTGTCATCTGCATAACAATGGTATCCTAAACCATAGTTCTGGATTATTTTGCCCAGTGGGAGCATGTAGACTGCAAAGAGTAATGGTGATAGTACAGAACCCTGTGGAACTCCATAGGCAAGTGGCACTGGATTAGAGTAGTGTGTGCCCAGACATACTTGCTGTGTCCTGCCAGATAGGAAGGTCTGAAACCAGCTAAGAACAGTACCCCTTAGGCCACAGTAATTCTTCAGTCGCTGGATTAGTATTTCATGGTCCACAGTATCAAATGCTGCTGACAAGTCAAGAAGAATCAGAATTGAGCAATCACCCTTGTCCCTTGCAGTAAGTAGATCATTCATTACTCGGACTAATGCTGTTTCAGTGCTGTGCCTTTTCCTGAATCCTGACTGAAAAGTATCAAAGATGTTGTTATCTGTAAGCCTGGCTTCTAGCTGGTTGGCGACTGCTTTCTCGATAACTTTTGATAGGAATGGTAAGTTCGCCACAGGTCTGTAGTTGGTTACAGAATCAGGATCTAGTAATGGTTTCTTCAGGAGGGGTTTTATGATTGCTTTCTTTAGTTCTTCTGGGAAAAGTCCACTTTGCAAGGAGCACTGAGTGATTTTGTGAAGTGCTGGCCTGAACAGCGCTGGGCACTGCATTAAGGATCCAGTTGGGCCAGGATCCAGGTCGCAGGTAGTGGGGCGGAGACTTTGAATGAGAATTCCAAAATCTTCTACACTCAGAGTGTCAAAGACTTGCCATGGTGGTACGGTAGTAGGCATATGCAACGTCCAGTGGTCAATTGATGTTGTTGGTGTAATGCTGGCACGGATGGTAGACACCTTGTTTGTGAAGAAGGCAGAGAATTCTTCACACCTTTCCCTGGAGTATGTGGTTGGGGCTTTTAGGCAGGAAGGATTGCAGAGTGATTCCACTGTGTGGAAGAGTTGAGCAGCTCTGTTGTTGGCTGTAGATATTTTGTGCGAGATAAAGTCTGATTTTTTCTTGGTTATTGCTTGTTGGTATTGTCTGAGGTGTTGAACTAGGCTAGATAATAGGGATGGTCAATGAGATACAAATAATTGTGCATGGATTCAGGTTTATGCAAATTTTGTATGCAAATGTATGCACTCCATTTGTTAATGAAATAAAATTAATTTGCTATGTTGTTAAAATTGGGTTTGGTGACTAAGAATTAAGTTGCACAGTAGTACTATATTCTACATATGCACTCCCCGCAGAGCTGTTGTGAATCCACTGAGAATGTTGTGCACATTGAACACAGAGGTGTTAGCTATCACATTCAAACCTGTTTCAGATTGAGCATGAAGGATGTGTAATAGAGGAAGAATCTCTTTATTCCCCTGCAGAGTACCTGCACATCACTCTTAGCTGTACCTACACTTAGGTTGACTAGGGCCTGATCAATGTTCTTTGTTACTGTCTGTACCCTATACAAGTACTCTTACCAAGGACTAGTTCTGATTTCGATTTAACAGCTACTTGACAGCAAAATCCTAAGTTTTGTTAAAATGCATCTCTGGTGTACATAGAAAAACACAGAGTTATGCTAACACTTAAAAGTTAGTGTCTCAACACATTGAGCTTGATTCGCTAAGACAAATAGCATGCCTTATCATAGATAACACGCCTTATCAAAGTTAACATCCCTTATCAAAGTAGCATAGGGAGCGCTACGAACCTGCAGGGGCTCAGCACAGGACGAGTGGAGCTCTCGTCATTGCCATAAGTTCGTAGCGCTCGCTATGCTACTCTTATAAGGCGTGTTAACTTTGATAAGACGTGTTATCTATGATAAGGCATGCTGTTTGTCTTAGTGAATCAAGCCCATTGTTTGTTTAATAACATTCACTGGAACCCCGTATCAGCTGGGCTCTGGTGCATAGATCTGTCCCTTGCAGAAAAAAGCCCCTGGCCTCTATATCAGATACAGTGGGATGCGAAAGTTTGGGCAACCTTGTTAAACGTCACGATTTTCCTATATTAATCGTTGGTTGTTACGATAAAAATTGTCAGTATTGTCATTTAGGAGACACACACAGTGATATTTGAGAAGTGAAATGAAGTTTATTGCATTTACAGAAAGTGTGCAATAATTGTTTAAACAAAATTAGGAAGGTAAAAAAAGAAATGAAATCAATATTTAGTAGATCCTCCATTAGCAGAAATTACAGCCTCTAAACGCTTCCTGTAGGTTCTAATGAGAATTACATTCTGGATTCTGGTTGAAGGTATTTTAGACCATTCCTCTTTGCAAAACATCTCTAGTTCATTCAGATTTGATGGCTTTTGAGCATGGACAGCTCTCTTTATCTCACACTTTGACTAAGGTGGCCATTCCAGAACGTTGTACTTGTTCCTCTGCATGAATGCCTTAGTGGATTTTGAGCAGTGCTACGGGTGTTGTCTTGTTGAAAGATTCAGCCCCAACTCAGCTTCAGCATTGTCACCGATTCCTGGACATTGGTCTCTAGAATCTGCTGATACTGAGTGGAATCCATGCGTCCCTCAACTTTGACAAGATTTCCAGTCCCTGCACTGGCCACACAGCCCCACAGCATGATGGAACCATCACCATATTTTACTGTAGATAGCAGGTGTTTTTCTTGGAATGCTGTGTTGTTTTTCCTCCATGCATAATGCCCCTTGTTATGCCCAAATATCTCAATTTTAGTTTCATCAGTCCACAGCACGTTTTTACAAAATGAAGCTGGCTTGTCCAAATGTGCTTTAGCGTACCTCAAGCAGCTGTTTGTACTGTGGGCGGAGAAAACGCTTCCTCTGCATCACTCTTGCATACAGCATCTACTTGTGTAAAGTGCGCTGCATGGTTGAACGATGCACAGTGACTCCATCTGCAGCAAGATGATGTTGTAGGTCTTTGGTGCTGGTCTGTGGGTTGACTCTGACTGTTCTCACCATTCGTCGCTTCTCTTTATCCGAGATTTTTTCTTGGTCTGCCACTACAAGCCTTAACTTGAGCTGAGCTTGTTTAAACAATTATTGCACACTTTCTGTAAATCCAATAAACCTCATTTCCCTTCTCAAATACCACTGTGTGTGTCTCCTATATGATATATTTAACTGACATTTTTTATCGTAACAACCAACGATTTATACAGGAAAATCATGACAATTAACAAGGTTGCCCAAACTTTCACATCCCACTGTATAAGAAAGGTAGAGGCCTTTTTCTACAAGGTAGTAGCAGTAGGATATTGTACCGTGTTAGTCATCAGTAAAAACAAGAAGTTTTAAATCAGGATGATACCATTTATTGGCTAACTAAAAATGAATAAAAATAAGCAAGCTTCCGGCCTTGCAGCCTTCATCGGGCTTATATCATTTTATATATATATATATATATATATATATATATATATATATATATATATATATATATATATATATATATATATATGCCCGATGAAGGCTGCAAGGCCGAAAGCTTGCTTATTTTTATTCATTTTTAGTTAGCCAATAAATGGTATCATCCTGATTTAAAACTTCTTGTTTCTACAAGGTGTCAGTGCTACACATTGGTCCCCAGCAGATATGGGTCTCCGGTGAATCTTATTATACAGACAACATACTGCGGCATTCACATTCTCAATGATATGCCAGGATGGCTGACAAGGTAAAGTGTAAAGGTAAAACCTGGCCAGGAGCTTTTTGTTCCCTAAAGCAGATGACATCTTAATAAAGCTTTAAAATTCTTAAGCTTTGGAGGGATGAATTGCTTTTTATGTTGACCAGGACCCTCTAGATGTCTAGTCCAAAATCGCTCACAAGCCTGCCGCTGCTGGATTAACCAGTCCACTGCCGCTGCCGGATACACCAGTCCACCACCACTGCCAGATCCATCCATCAGTTCACTGCTGCTGCCAGATCCATTGGTCCACAGCCAGAGCCATCATTCTCTAAGGTCTATGTCAAGCCCCTGGCCCCTTGCACACTACTTGCACTAAGCAAAAAGCTGGGCGCTAAACTTTCCACTGACTGCCAGGCCCACCACTGTTTGCCCTGCCAGGGTCCCCCTGGCCCCACAGCTTCCAACCCCTGATCTGCTTGTGCAGCCCATACTCCAGTCCACCATGCCTGAGAACAGCACTGCATCCGCGCTGACCACCACAGTTATTGGCCTCCACTCCACCACGCCAACCCCTCGGTCTGGCCCTGCAGACTTGCCACAGCCAAAGCTTGGCACCTCCACACCACTGATGTACTTGCACATGGCCCAAGGTAAACTCTGCTGTCTCTGTTCACCATGCTCCTCTGCATCCTCTCATGGACAGTCTGTGGAGCACCTGTTTTCGCTGTTAGCGTTTCGCTGTGTAGCACTGAGTGCTGAAAATGTCACGGCTCAATCAGCAGTCTTCCTCTAGTCCCACTCTTTCATATTTTCCTGTATCTGTATGCTGTCTATGTATGCTTTGTTTTATGCACAATTTGTATGCTTACGCTGTTCCATCACCGACATACTGAAGGCATCCGACATACTGTGAGCATCCGAATCACTGCAGAACAGTTGAGCGCCGCAATAATTGTGGCAGCTCCGCTCACATAGCACTGAGATGACCCCTCTCGTCCTCTACAATGCTCCATACATCATATATATGCCCACTGTATGTATATTCTACTGTAACACCACCGACTCTGTATGTGCCAAAAATAATTCCGGGTACAACCCCCTCTTGATATGATTCTGATGTTACATACTTTCAGTCAACAAGATTGTACTATGCAAATTAGAGTATCGGAGACAAGGAGTTGGAGTCGGTGGAATACTAAACTGAGGAGTCTGAGGATTTTTGTACCAACTCCACAGCCCTGCACACAGCCATTAATGTCGAGGTTGCAGAAGTTGAGTGCCAATACTCAGCGTCATATCCAGAGGCTGCATTCTGCAATAGACATATGAGTGTGGGCAGAGAGTTAAAGAGACACTGAAGTAAAAAAATAAAATTATGATATAATGAATTGGTTGTGTAGTACGGATAATTACTAGAATATTAGTAGCAAGAAAATAGTCTCATGTTTTGTTTTTTAGAACACTGCATCATTCTGTAATATTTGCACTTTACACATTACACTCAGCATTCTGAATGATTTCACAGAGCAGGCTAGTTAACTTTTGAACTGTCCTCTGCAGAAAAAACAAAATTCAGTGACAGACAGTTGAGATAACAAGCTTCAGAAGACAGAGCTCTCTGCGACTTTGAAAGTCGTAGAGATCAATGGCTCTTTTGCATAGATAACAATTGGAGTTTCTTAACTCTTCCTGTACTGGAAATAATATTAGACTTATGTCAGCTCCTAATGTTTTATTGCTTAGCAGTACTATACATACAAATCTTTATAACATAAGTTTATTTTCACTTCAGATTCCCTTTAAGGCAGTGCTGCAAAATGATGGTGGAAACATAACATCTTGACACTTTTGGTAGAATTTGGACATTCTTCACTTAGCAGTGTACTCACGTTTGCTGCCAGTGATTTAGACATTAATGGATGTGTGAGGAGCTATTTTGATGGCACAGCAAATGTACACTGACATACAAGCTGTACACTAATTACTTTCCATTGTATCAAAGAGCTTGACTCAGTAAGTTCTGCTGCTAAAGCAGCGCAGCTTAATATGCAGGAGAAGCTGTTATGCATGCCTTACATAGCAGCGCTCGCTGCTATGTAAGGAGTGTGCCTTCCCATAGTTATGTGCGCTGCTTCCATAGCAACGCACGTAACTTTAAATATGGGTGGTCATGTGAAGTATCACGACCGTGATGCTTCACTAGCTGCCTCTACTATGTTCATTAACATAGTTACAGTAACTATGTTAATGAACATAGTAGTGGGCGTGATACTTCACAGGACCACCCGCATTTAATGAATCAAGCCCAAAGTGTCATATCTTCAGACTTGTCCCATGACAAGATATAATAAAATATTTACAAAAATGTGAGAGGTGTACGTTAGACGCCCGAGCGCATATACACTTCACCCAGAACAGAAAAAAGGGAGCCACATTATAAAAGCCCCGCTTTGGGCGCCCGCTAGAATAGCGGGTGCCGAGTTTTACCGCTATGCAAAGCTGCAATTTGCACAGCGTAAAAAATTGTAGTCCGCTTTTTATACTTGTGCCCAACTTAACCTCTTGAGGGCCGCAGTGCTAAACCCTCCTAGTGACCAGGCCATTTTCAGTAAAATAGGCCACTGCAGCTTTAAGGCCAAGCTGCAGGGCCGCACAACACAGCACACAAGTGATCCCTCCCCCTTTCTCCCCACCAACAGAGCTCTCTGTTGGTGGAGACTGATCGCTCCCCCCATGTTTATTTTTTTTTCTACAAATATTTTTGTATTTTTTTTTTTTTTTTTAAATACTTGCTCCTTTAAATTCCTTCCTTCCCTCCCTCCCTTTCCCTAGCCGGCCAATCATGGCGATCGGCTGTCATAGGCTTCTGCCTATGAGAGGCGATCGCTCTCTTGTCCCCCAGGGAGACAGCCGTGTCACACGGCTGTCCCCAGTACAGCGCTGCTGCTGATCGCAGCACTGTACATGTAAATACACGGCGGTTTAGCCGTGTAACAGTCTTCCAAGATCGCTGCTCGGAGACTGAAGGCAGCCTGCGCGTGATCTCCTGCAAACTGCTGCCCCAGGACTTTACGCCAATCGGCGTTAGCTGGTCCTGGGGCTGCCGCCTCGGCCACGCCCATTGGCGTGACGCGGTCGGCAAGCGGTTAACTTTGTTCAGCGGTGGGTGAAAAGGGTTAAGGTTTAGGCGCCACCGAGGGAGGGGTTAGGCGCCACATGGGGGGATGCATCGGTAGAGGGAGGGTTCTGTGTGATAATAGGGTTAGGTTTAGTCATAGTAGAACATCGGTAAAGATTACAGATATTTTACTATTGGAATACAGCTTTAATCACAGGGTAGATACCTGGAGATGCATCAGATTTCCATTCTAATAGGATTTATTTTTACATAATGCATGACTGTTTCCAGCACTAGCTTCCCACATGTGCCTATAGCCTGTGATTGTAACATATATAACAATGCACTGTCCACCTCTACATCCCAGAATTCCTGTAGCTTAACCAAAACGCATGTATCCAATTATCTCCTTTTAATATACATTTGGGGTACAGCACTGAGGCATTGGATATATCTGCAGTATTTGTGCTGGAGTATAATATGACCTGGGAATACATGTGACTTCTAACACCTTATCATTTGTTGCTACTATATTTTTAGTATTAATATGTAAAATAGCTGTCCAATCTTCCTCTGTGTGGTCAAACAATATAGATCTATAAAGTTATCCCTATTATGTAGGTAGAAAACACAAAGTCTTGTAAAAATAATACCTTTTAATGGCTA
The DNA here is from genome assembly GCF_040937935.1 of Hyperolius riggenbachi. NCBI lineage: Eukaryota > Metazoa > Chordata > Amphibia > Anura > Hyperoliidae > Hyperolius > Hyperolius riggenbachi. The sequence continues at coordinate 231,564,381 of NC_090655.1, read as the reverse complement.
ACTGATAAAGTTAAATTATGCAAATTATGCAAGCTTTCAGGGATCTAGTCCCCTTCATCAGGCATATTTGAAGATGTTAGCTGAAGTCAAACACTGATGCAGGTAAATAGTAAACACGAAGATAACAGTTGTGCTGGTTATTGTTTAGCAGTTAGATGTCAGGTGATCAGTAGGCTGGAGCTAGTGAGCTCATCTGTATATCTGAAGTCCAGCAGGTTTCTGAAGATCATGAAATTAAGTCAATCATGTTAACTAAGGTGTCATGAAACCCATTCCACAATTTAAAGCTTCTGTCTTGAACATTTTCATAAATTTGTACTCAGAAATGTTTCTTGATTGTTCATTTTTGAAGTTACCCTTAAGAATAAGTACTTTCAGATCTTGCATGCTGTGTCCTGGTTCACAGAAGTGTTGGACCACTGGTGTGTACATTTTACCCTCATTGATTTTAAAGCGGTGATGGATCTTGTGCACAGTTTTTGTTCTGTTTCTCCTATATTTCGTAATATATGTTTAGTTATACCTATTTAACATTATCCATAAAATGTATTTAGAGAAACAAGAGATACCTGGACGATCACGTCACAGTCAAAGTGATCCAATCATTCTGAATGTCAGTCCTGTGTGTGGCCAACTTAAAGGGATCTGAGCGCCTCATTTTGAAAATATAGAAAACAAACCTCCCTTAAAAGGTAGACAGAAAAAGGGAGAACACTTCTTCCCTCAGTTCAGTCTGAATGAATGGGAGCTTCTAATATCCCCACATCTGCAGCTCAATGTAGATAAATAACAATACTATATAAAACACTTTCCTGGAGTCTCACATTCTTCGTATTTTGACTTTAACAAGTTAAAGAGGCACTATTGCGAAATAAATTGTAAAATTTAAAATATGTGCAAACATATGAGTAAATGAGCCATAAATTACTTTTCTCCTATGTTGCGGTCACTTACAGTAGGTAGTAGAAATCTGAAAGAAGCGACAGGTTTTGGACTATTTCATCTCTTTATAGGGGATTCTCATGGATATATTTATTTTCAAAAGCACTTGGTGAATGGCAGTTGTTCTGTCCAACTGCCAAAAAACTGTGTAGTAAGCAGGGAAGCTGGCCTGCATCATTGTTTAAATTCGTTTTAGGGAATATCTTTATAAAGAATAAAAGCCTTACTGAGAATCCCCTATGAAGAGATAGACTAGTCCAAAACCTGTCACTTCTATCAAATTTCTACTACCTACTGTAAGTGACAGCAACATGGGAGAAAAGTAATTTATGGTTCTTACTCTGGAAAAAAATGTACTTCTTATTTGTTTGTTTGCACATATTTTAAATTTTAAATGTTTTTGCCATAGTGCCCCTTTAACTCAAGTATCTGAATTGTGCACAGCAGCCATATCAGTGTAGTTTAAAATCTGGTTCATTTAGTTTCCAACAAAAACAAATAATTATCTTTTCATAACTCTTGTTATCAGGAGTACTTGTTCAGCCAGATACAAATAGTCTCACTTTTATGTACTTTTCAGGTGAGCTGTGGCTGCATGCAACTGTAGATCCTGCCTCATTTGCATAGTTAAAGCACCTGGTTTATTAATCCTGGCAATAGAAATTATGGAAAGTGAACACAGGCAAGTTCTAACTAGGATTAGTGCCACATGTACCCATATGTATCTCATCATGTCATCTCAATTCAGGAACTTAAAAGCTTTAACAAAGCAATGCACTGAGAAACATTAAAGAGTCCTTAGGATTCTGTGGAAAAATGCTACCATGTGCACTTTCCAAGAAATATAAAATTGTAAAAGAACACATATGTCCAAGACATTTCCCACACTCAACACAAATGTCTGACAAGCAGAGACTTACGCCCAAAACATTTCCCACACTCAACACATGAATAGGGCTTCTCACCAATGTGAGATCTCTTATGTAAAACAAGATCTGATTTCTGTGCAAAACATTTCCCACACTTAGCACATAAATAGGCAATCTCCCCAGTGTGAGATCGCTTATGCGTGACAAGGCTTGATTTATGCCCAAAACATTTCCCACACTCAGTACACGGAAAGGGCTTCTCACAAGTATGAGATCTCTCATGTGTGACAAGATTTGATTTCCGAACAAAACATTTTCCACACTCAGCACATGAATAGGGTTTTTCACCAGTGTGAGATCTCTTATGTCTGATAAGCTCTGATGCCTGTGAAAAACATTTCCCACACTCACCACAGGAAAAAGGCTTTTCCCCAGTGTGACATCTCTCATGTATGACAAGGCTTGATTTCTGCCCAAAACATTTCCCACACTCAGTACATGAATAGGGTTTTTCACCGGTGTGAGATCTCTCATGTCTGACAAGCTCAGATTTTTGTACAAAACATTTCCCACACTTAGCACATGGATAGGGTCTCTCTCCAGTGTGAGATCTCTCATGTCTGACAAGCTCTGTTTTCTGTACAAAACATTTCTCACACTGAGCACATGAATAGGGTTTTTCCCCAGTGTGAGTTCTCTCATGTCTGACTATCTCCGCTTTCTGCACAAAACATTTGCCACACTCAGTACATGAAAAGGACTTCACACCAGTATGCGATATCTCATGTCTGACAAGATGTGATTTCCGAACAAAACATTTCCCACACTCAGAACATGAATAAGGCTTTTCACCAGTGTGAGATCTCTCGTGAATGACAAGCTGTGATTCCCAAACAAAACATTTCCCACACTCAGCACACGAATAGGGCTTCTCACCAGTGTGATATCGCTGATGTCTGACAAGCTGTGATTCCAAAACAAAACATTTCCCACACGTGGAACAAGAAAGAGGCCCTCCACCACTGTAGGAGTTCTGCTGAGTATGAGGTCCCACAGGGATAGACAGGTGAGGGGAGTCTGGGGTAATATTTGGGATAACCAGATGTTCTGCAAGAGACTCTTGTCCAGTGACATCATCACACGATGTACAGTCTGTAAATGAGAGGTTCCTGATGCCAGTACTCTGCGCTGCAAATAGAAAAAATATCATAACTTATTATTATTTATTGTATTTATAAAGAGTCAACATATTACACAGTGCTGGACAATAAATAGGGATACTTAGAATGGTAAACAAGGGGTGACAGACAGAGAAGTAGCCCACTGTTATACAACATAGCACAAGGCTATACATGCAAACAGGGTATAAGGTGCATGATCATGCAATTTAACAGAGACACAGCAATTTGGGTCTGAGTTAGTCCATGGGAAGGATGTGATTTGTGGAGGACCCACTAAAAAAAAGATGGGGTTAATCACTTCCTGTTAGAGAACTCTGAGGGGAGGAACAATTATCATTAGGGATGGCCAGTGAGCTGCTAACAATTCCAAGTTGATGCTAAGTTTATGCAGGTTGGAAATGGTCCGGATGCAGCATTTGCATACCTTTGCATATAATTATAGAGACCCAGAACAGTGCCCTAAAACAGAAATGTGGACTTACCTGGGGCTTCCTCTAACCCCCATAGCCCCCAAGGTCCCCCGGCATCCTCCTGGCTCCTCTCCTGGTTCCTCTAGCGACTCCATTAATCAGGGACTTTGGCAATAAAGTCCTGCACATGCACGGTTCTCTTAGACAGAAATGCACATGGGCAGGACTCTAACGCCAGCTGAAGTAGCCGAATAATGGAGAGGCCAGCGGGACCAGGAGAGGAGCCAGGAGGATCTCGCAGGCTACAGAGGGCTGGAGGAAGCCCCAGGTAAGTCCAAATGTCTGTTTTAGGGCACTGCTCGGGGTCCCTTTAACATACAATTTGCAGCATCTCAGAGTTATTGTCATGTCATTGACCATCACTAGTTATCAGCCTGACAAAGAACTGCAGAAGGTTGTGCTCATTACAGGTATCCAATCACATGACAATAACTTTGCCTTGCATGCAAATTTTATGTAACTTTACTTCCCTACCCGAGGCATAGATATAGGTACTCCTGCCGCCACTGCCACTGTCTGCGCTCCCGCTCGCTTGTGCGCACGCTCCTGTCACCACCAGCTCTCTCAGAGATCAATGAATGAGAATTCCCCAAAGCAATGATTGGCGGCTTCTATGAGAAACCACAAGATCATTGTGAAAAAGAAAGTTTCCCATTCATAGTACACTGTCTGTAAACGTACATAGTATGTTTACAGGACCATTCAAAAAAAATCAGGCCATCTTGTGGCCAAATAGTAAAATTACATCAAAAACATTTTTTTTCGTTGAAAGCATTATTTTACATTTAAAATTAACCATTTCCCTCCCACACTCTCCCCAAGGTACCCAAACATTTTTTTTTATAATTAAAAAAACAAAAACAACAATAATAATAATAATAATAATAATACAAAAACCTTAGGGACTGAACTTTTTTTTAATGTGTATGTCAAGAAGGTTGATTACTGTTATATATTAAAAATTATGGGCCTGTAAATAGTGATTGATGCAAAACTGAAAAAATGCACCAGTATTTCCAAATAAAATATTGGTGCCAGACATTGTGATGGGGACATAATTTAAACAGTGTAATAACCGGGACAAATGGGCAAATTAATTATGTGGATTTTAATTACGGTAGCATGCATTATTTAAAAACTATAATGGCCGAAAACTGAAAAATAATGATTTATTTTTCCATTTTTTTCCCTATTTTCCTGTTAAAAAACATTTCAAATAAAATAATACTTGGCATAATGTACATGCAATCCTCAGCACTGATGTGTCACCCTGGTAGGGAAGGAGAGACTGGCTATCTCGAACCAACCACCTATATGCGATAAGGTGCACTTGATATTATTCAGTGCAGATATCTTATACGCAAATTTATGCAGTAGAGGTCCAGTTTGCATGGACCCACAATGTAAGTGTATTTGTTTTTAATGTATGCAGATTGTGGAATAAAAGTGTAACCCCCTGTGGCAGGAATTCTACTAAGACTGACTTATTGTTTGTCCTTTGGTGGTGGACACTGTATACCCATTGAGCACTGGGTGACTGCAGGCTATAGCAGCAGGAGTGGGTGACACATCAGCACTGAGGACTGCATGTACAGTTTCTACGGTTCCATTTGTGGAGTGGAGTTAACCTCTGGCAGAAAATTTTTATTTGTGTGGAGCGCTCGATAACCCCTTTGCAACTTCGCATAATGCACCACCCAAACAAAGCCTAATTGGTGGCAAAAAAACAAGATATAGGTCTTTTTATTGTGATAAGCAGTGATAAAGTTATTGGCGAATGACTGAAATGAGCGCTGAAAGATGAAAATAGCTCTGGTGCTCAAGGGGTAAAACCTCTCAGTTGTAAAGTGGTTCAGTTGAAAAGATCCGCACCGTGTTTAAAAACAAGTATTTATTAAAGCTCTTTAAAATGTCATGAGCAAGATTGAAGTGCGCTCCGGATCACCATTGACGCACAGCGTTTCGGATATAATCCTTCCTCAGAATGGTTCCAGTACACACTGTCATAATCACACATGCTATGTTCATTAAATACACAGGCAGAGGACCTGATGGAAAACTGCAACTTATCTACCCAATTTGCATATATACATATTCATGTCTGCAGGAGCCAATGAAAACGTGCATAGACTATGTAAACATTGCAGAGAACACCGTGCACAAGACAATCAAACCAAAACTTACATCAGGTTGATCAGACCGTTGGAATGTCACCAGAGGCTCACTGCATTGAAGGCACTTCCTCATCCATAAAAGACATGTAATACACATCCTATGTTTGTTTAGGTCGGCGCTCCTCTGATAGGCGGTTACTCATTGAGGGACTTGCTGATAGGTTGTGAGGCAGGGGGAGTATACCAATATGGAGGTAAAGCGGTTATTGGCCGGCAGAGCTTGGGATCAGCCGACACCGCTGACTAGCAATTGAGGCACGATGACCTAAACAAACATAGGATGTGTATTACATGTCTTTTATGGATGAGGAAGTGCCTTCAATGCAGTGAGCCTCTGGTGACATTCCAACGGTCCGATCAACCTGATGTAAGTTTTGGTTTGATTGTCTTGTGCACGGTGTTCTCTGCAATGTTTACATAGTCTATGCACGTTTTCATTGGCTCCTGCAGACATGAATATGTATATATGCAAATTGGGTAGATAAGTTGCAGTTTTCCATCAGGTCCTCTGCCTGTGTATTTAATGAACATAGCATGTGTGATTATGACAGTGTGTACTGGAACCATTCTGAGGAAGGATTATATCCGAAACGCTGTGCGTCAATGGTGATCCGGAGCGCACTTCAATCTTGCTCATAACATTTTAAAGGGCTTTAATAAATACTTGTTTTTAAAGACGGTGCGGATCTTTTCAACTGATACATGTGATCCCTGTGACTCCAGGGTTGATCCCGGCACGTCAGTTATCCATCGGTGCAGATGTAACTGGACTACTTAGTTTTAAAGTGGTTAAAATTCAGCCAACCAATTTCCTGACAAATGTGATTAGCTGCATACAATTTGTATACAAGTTGGAGATATTTGCATCTCATTAGCTATCCCATTGGCCATACATTGAAAAGCGGTAAACTGTACGGCTAAATGAGACAATGGAAGGAATATTTCACTTTCACCAAGAAAAGAAACAGTGGCTCCCTGTGGCTCCCTGTGCTCTGCACCCACCGCGAGCCTCCTAGCCTGCACCGGTATGCGTTTTGCCTCTTTGTATGCAATACTATTTACACATTGTGACTGCACGCCACTAAACTAGCTTGCCAGGAGTGCCGACCTCACTGTTTCTTTTCTTGGTGAAGCTATCAATGTTTATTACTGCAGTCAGATCATGTACGGAGCAGCTCCATCGCAGGCGGACAGCTTTTACCCAATACTGAGCCGTTCCCCAGCCACAGTGCCAATGCCACACACTTTCCTCTCCTCACATACAAGGAATATTTTACTCTTGTGACAACAGACCTATATGTATAGCAAGAAATCTGTGTTATGTTTGTAGAGCAATGAGGTTTCCTTCACACATTTGTATTCCCATTGTATACTCATGTCAGTCATATGCCTCTTGTATATTTACATTTCTCTCTCCCTTGTTCCTAACTGTACAAATAAGAATATTGTGGAGTTACAAAACACTAAGGGGTTGATTCATTAAGAACAATAGTGCAAGTAAACTCCTGTTACTCCCACTATTTAATCTTGCGCGCCTTAATGCACGCTATGTGCGCTATTGGCAGGTAATCGTGCATTATTAAGTTTGCTCAGAGAAGCACTTGCTATGCAGTGCATAGCGAGCGCTAGTAACTTACGCCAGCTACATCTTCATAACCGGCACTCTGCTCGTCCTGCCCTGAGCCCCTTCAGGTCCAGTGGATTCAAAGGATGAGATCCATGCACTTTGATTGGCCTAATAGGATGCTTGTCACTTTACAGACAGCCTATTGGGCCAATCAAAGTGCAGGGATCTCGTCCTTTGAAACCACTGGACCCGAAAGGGCTCAGGGCAGGATGAGAAGATTGCCCGTTATGAAGATGTAGCTGGCGTAAGTTACTAGCGTAACTACAGCATAGCGAGTGCTCCCCTGAGCAAACATAATAAAGCACGCTACGCTGCCAATAGCGCACATAGCATGCATTAAGATATGCAGGATTAAATAGCACGAGTAATGGGAGGGACACAGGGAATGTGCGAAATGTGATGTGATGTATGTGATGCGACTGCACAGTGCGCCTGTAATGACTTAAAACACACAATGTACACAGGGAATGTGAGGTAATAAGAGCGTGATGTATGTAATGTGACTGCACAGTATGCTTGTAATGAAGTATAAACACACAATGCACAGAGGGATTGTGAGAAGTAATAGGGGTGTGATGTCGGAGTCAAGGTGTCGGAACAATTTTTGGGTACCTGGAGTCGGTGGTTTCATAATTGAGCAGTTGGAGTTGGATGGTATAAATACAATGTTATAAATGACTCTAAGAGTTGGAAAGTCCTCAGCGGGATGCTTCTCACTCATCTACCACCTCCCTTCTCCACAGAACAGAATAGGGTACTCCAAAGTCATCACAGTGTCTGTACTGTTATTGTTAGTAAGATGTCACCAACTACAATCACAGATGATAGTTTAAGATAACAAATATCTAACATGAATACATAGCATAACCCCTAATACAGCCAGTCAGTGTGCAGTGTTCACTCATAAGAACTAAAAAGTTATTCCATTTTTAATCTTGATCACTCACCTGTTGTGCCCTCTGTAAAAGGGTCCTCCACTTTAACTGTCCCCATCATGCAAATCTCCTCCATAGACTGCTGATCACATCTCACATATGTCTCTTCTTCTTCTTTAATCACCCTTATTATTAAACCCTCCCCCATGGACTGCTGATCACTACTCACATACATCTCTTCTTCTTCCTCTTTAATTATCGTTAATATGTCACCCTCCTCCATCGATTGCGTATCACTCCTCACATACATCTCTTCTTCTTCCTCTTTAATTATCCCAATCATGTCACCCTCCTCTGTAGACTGCTTATCACTCCTCACATATGTCTCATTTTCTTCTTCTTTAACTGTCCCCATCATGTCACTCTTCTTTATAGACTGCTGATCAATCTTCAAATACATTTCTTCTTCCTCTTTAACTGTCCCCATCATGTCACTCTTCTTTGTAGACTGCTGGTCAATCTTCACATACGTCTCTCCTTCTTCCTCTTTTACTGTAACCATCATGTCACTTTCCTCCACAGACTGCTGGTCAGTCTTTACATGTCTCTTCCTCTTTATCTGTCGTCATCAGGTCTTTCTCTCCTGTAAACAGATGATCACCCCTCACATACGTGTCTTGTTCTTTGAGCTCAGATCTTTGTTCTGAAAAGAATAACAAATGATATCTGTAAAATATTAGCATTAATAAACAAAGCACAGAAAAGAGCACCATTTGCTAATTTGCTGTGGTATCCTGCACATTCAGTACCACTCTCCTCCTCTCCATGCACACATTACTGTGAGGTTACAGCAATGTTGGCAACAGTAGATGAATCAGGATGTGAAGAGAGAACAGGTGGAAGCAGAGGCCTGCAGATAATTAGCTATAAATTAATGTTACTTATGGTTCTGGCTCCTGATGAACTAGGCAGATGGGACTGCAATGCCTTATCATGACTATAATTCAGCCCATTTATCAACTGCCCCCCCCCCCAAGAGCCTAGCAACAAACACTCTCCCATCTGGGACTGTGCCAACTCCAGGACGAAATGGCAGAGGCCACTCAATGGGTTTCCAGATGAAGCCTCCACCTTCTCTGCCTATACAATCAGTCATGCTACATGTTACCTGGCTCTATCCCCTAGCTGTGGCTCACCAGCCATCATCTTTGTGTAGACTCCAACCTCTCCCGCTGTAGGACTACCCAATACCAGTGGCTCCTGACTCCACATTAGCGTCTTCAAAGAGATACAATGGTTATCCGGTACCACTCTCTTAGCTACTGAAAGTGGACAGATCCTGTTCCTTCAGAACCACACTCCGAGACCTCCACTGATCCGCAACAACTCAATTGTAAAAGATATTATTGGCTGCTGGCATTAAAGGGGAACTTCAGCCTAAACAAAAATACTGCCATTAAGCTACATTTGTTATGTTAATTAAAATAGATAGGTAATATAATAATATCTTACCCACCCTGTTTTGAAAGAACAGGAAAATGTTTTTGATTTCATGGGAGCAGCCATATTTTTCATGGGGGCAGCCATCTTTTTGGTTGAAAGGAGGTGACAGGGAGCATGAGACTAAGTTCCAACTGTCCTGTGTCCTGATCACCCCTCCCAGCTGCGCGCACTAGGCTTCACATCTCAAATTCAAAATTAAAAAAAAAAATTGCCAAAACAGCAGAACGAGAACATCATCAGAAATCCCATCATGCTTTGCACAGCATCAGGAGAAAAATGCCTGGGCAGTTTTCTTCTGTGCAGCTAAAAATGAGGCTTTGGTGAGAAAAACAAAGTTATGATGCTGTGAAACTGGTAAAGAAACACCAAGCCTTTTTAAAGCTGCTGAGTAGATGTTTAGTCTGGAGGTTCACTTTAATTACTGTTGCTAGAAAAAGCTACAGCCAAAAGCTATCAAGGAAAATATCCTCCTTCACATGCAAGACATGCATACCCCGAAACTGTCCTGATTTAACAGGGACGGTCCCATTTCTGCAGTTTATGCGTGACATCCCTGGGCACCACATTAATATCCTGGGATTCCCAGCTGATCACAGGAACAACAGCAGCACACACAAAAATCGAATTCTGGCCAATAGGATCAGCACCAGCTCCCCTCTAACCAATGTTGGTGCTGCTAGTGGCCATCCAATCAGAGAGGAGGGAGGGGTAGCTGGTTCAGTGGAACTTTTCCTCCTCTAAGTACTGGTGTTGGGGGGAGGGCATTGTAGACATTCCCAAGGGGCCCCTGAGAGTCCCTGCGACTGAAAATTTTCCCTACAGGTTTTAAACACCCCATGTTCCTAGTCCCTCAATGCTGAAGTCTCTACTATGTATGGGGGCTTTAGTGGCCCAGGGAAGATGTACCCTTCAATCCTTGAGCAAACTTTAGAAGTACTTGTGTTGAGTACATTTTAAAATCGGCACCGGTAGACTTGGGCTCAGGATACAGCCAGTATACGGCTGATCCTGCTTCTGCACAAGTCCGGGCCGTGTTAATTACTATTCCCCCTCCAGGCCGCCATGGATGGTGGGGAATGAAATAATTCGGCTTCCAGCAATTGCTGGAGGCCGAATTATTGTGATTTTTAAGCAACCTCGGCTCTGTCTTCTGACGGCGCTGACGTTACTCACTGAGCACCGCTATAGACGGATTACCATTACAGTCTATGGCGGCGCTGGCTGCACCCAAATCTAGCAGCGCTGAAAAGCACTGCTCCGCTTGTGTCCCCCAATACTTTTGAAGAGGAGCGATCCGTGCTGCACACATGTGAGTCCAAGCTCGCACATGCGCATTATGGATCCGCCCCTCTTGGGAAGCACACTGGGACACAAATGCTTCTGAAGACTGCCGAGGAGTCCCGAAAGCACCAATATTGGGGGACAGCAGTGGAACGAGGAGACAGAGTGAGGACCAGTAAGGCACAAAGGTATCCAGAGTCCCTTCCCTCAAAATAAGTGAATAATTTACTTTTTATTTAAAATTTGCTTTAGGTTTGCTTTAATAGCTTCTGTTTTAATACAAATACACTGGATCATTTTCAGGGCTAAAGATCATCTCCGTAAAAGTAACATTCTTCTACTCCCTGTTCTTTCCTTAAAGATGTATGTGCCTGTACTCCTGCTCACAATCTTCATATCACTCAAAATTCACTTGTTGCCTGTTTAAAATTTACATGTGACATTTCTCAACCACTAGTTCTGGATAGGGGAAGAGACATAACAACTGCCCAAGACTTCAGGAGGGTGCGCTGCAATACAAGGGGGGATGATATTGCCGAATGCATATGGCTACAGTGTGGGGTAATATGGCAATGCTAGGGGCAGGAAAGGCTATGCAGTAGGAAATGCCAACAAGTCACAACAGTTATATAAAAGTCTCTTGAATAGCAATTACTTTAAAGGGAACCTAAACTGAGAGGGATATGGATGTTTCCTTCTAAACAATACCAGTTGCCTGGCAGTCCTGCTGATCTATGCAGTAGTGGATAAATCACACACCTGAAACAAGCATGCAGCTAATCCAGTCTGACTTCAGTCAGAGCACCTGATCTGCATGCTTGTTGAGGGGTTGTGGCTGAAAGTATTAGAGACACAGGATCAGCAGGAGAGTCAGGCAACTGGTATTATTTTAAAAGGAAAAATCCATATCCTTCTCAGTTTAGGTTCCCTTTAAGGGGGTGATCAGGACAGTGAGAAATTACATCCTCTGTAGCAAAGTATGTCCACTCGAAGCTTTTTTCTTTTGCTCAAAATATAACAAAATCATACAATTACCTCCTCCAACATGTCTCTTCTCCACTTCCTGTAACTTCTCTTACTGCCCTTTTACATCACTTCTTTTTTTTTTTTTTTGCTTCATTACTTGTTGTCTATGCGTTCCACCTGAAAGATGTGAGATCTCCATCTTGTGGTGAATACGCTAACTGCAGCCTCTGTTTGTGGCGTTTCTGCGTCTCAACCATTTAATATTTGTCATGGTAACGTGCCCAGCAGCAACACCTCCTCCTGCCACATCCATATTAATCTCTATTAAACCAATGTAATCCTAACAAAGTGGAAAAGCAGCCTTCTTGTAATTTGAATGGGGTGCTCTGCCTTGATGGTTTTGAATTTTTTTTAATGCACCCCTCAGCAAGAACAACTACCGAAGTGCTGTTATGACCCTTATTAGGCAGCATCCCTCCTCCAAATAGTCAGTGACCCCCAGGTTAGGAAGCATTACCCCCTCCAAAATGTCAGCGACTCCTCATCAGGCTACTGCAGCAGCACCCACCTCCAAAAAATCAGTGACACCTCCGCCCCCGATTAGGAAGCATCCCCCACTCCAATTAGGCCTCATTCACACCTAAAAACAAAAACGCAAATGCAAGTGTTTTGCGTTTTTGTGAGCTGTTTTCTCCCCCTCCCGGCGCTCCACTGCACGATACGTTTTTTTAAAAAGCGCTTTTCTAAGCACTTTGCCAGACCGGTTTTGAGATTCACTCCCCGACACAAGTCAGGAAGTGAACTCTTTGACCCGGAAAAACCGTGACTGCAATCGCCGTATAAAGCAGTTTTGTGAACGTTTAGTGCTCTTCCTCTAGCTTCCATTATAGCAAAAACACCCCAAAAATGGTGCAGGCACCGCTTTGCTGAACGCACAGCGCACAAACCGCGCTGATATGAACCTTCTCATAGAGATTCATTGCACAAGTGTTTTGTGGGCGATTTTAAAAATTACCTGCACTTGAAAAAAGGCCAAAAATGCCCCTAGTGTGAACACACCCTAGTCATTTAGGCAGCATTGCCCCTATTATGCAGCACCCCCCCCCCCCCTATTATGCAGCATTGCCCCTATTATGCAGCATCCCCCCTGAATGAATATGACAAGGATAAAGACTCAGTCTTGTAGAGCACATTGACATTTCCCCACATGTGGACTGCAGTTAGTAACACCCTCTTTAATTATGCAGCATCACCTCAGCACCCACTTCAGATTGTAAGTGATCCTCCCCATTAGATGGACAAACATGTCCTTGCCAATCCAGGCCAAATTGCATCGATTTGTCGCTCCTCCCCAATTCCTCTGATGTCCAACTTCAACCATGGCTGCCGGGACTAAAGGTTAAAGGGAACCTTAAAGAGGAACGGTCGCAAAAATCTTAAAATTTAAAACACATACAAATAAGAAGTACATTTCTCCTAGAGTAAAATGAGCCATAAATTACTTTTCTCCTATGTTGCTGTCACTTACAGTTAAGTAGTACTAGAAATATGACATTACCGACAGATTTTGTACTAGCCCATCTTCTCATAGGGGGGTTCTCAGGGTTTTCTTTATTTTTAAAATCACTTAGGCCTGGTGCACACCAGAGGAGTTTTTCTGAGCGTTTTGAGTTTTTAAATCTGCTGCTAATGTTATCCTATGTGTCTGTGCACACTGGAGCAATGAGGTTTTGTAAAAAAACCCATAGCATTACATTGGGAAGAGCTTTTGAAACCTCTAAAAGCTCTTCCCAATGTAATGCTATGGGAAAACCTCATTGCTCCAGTGTGCACAGACACATAGGATAACATTAGCAGCAGATTTAAAAACTCAAAACGCTCAGAAAAACTCCTCTGGTGTGCACCAGGCCTTAGTGAATGGCAGTTGCTCTGTCCAACTTCCAAAATAGTGTGCAGCGAGCAGGGAGGCTGGCCAGCATCTTTATGTAAACAATTTTCAGGGAATGTCTTTATAAAGAATAAGTCCATGCTGAGAATCCCCTATAAAGAGATGGACTAGCCCAATATCTCTTTGGCTGCAGTAGTGGCTGAATCACACACCTGAAACAAGCATGCAGCTAATCCAGTCAGGCAACTGGTATTTGAAAAGGAAAAATCCATATCCTTCTCAGTTTTGGTTCCCTTTAACTGGCATGTAATGCAGCCGCATTGTATATCAAAATATGGTTGCATTACCTGATGGCAACATATGAAGGATGGGGATGAACGCTGAGGCACCCCTGGGAGGTGCTCGGTTATTGGAAACATGAGAAAAAGTGTTTTTTTTCCCTCCCATTTTTAATCTGGTTCAGTTCTAAACTCTATAAGAAATTTTTGGACTTCCCTTTATCAACAAACTATGGTCCCATGGATGGCATAACAGACATTTGCATCAGCAGGATACTGCACGCTAATGTAAATAACACATTGTTTCCACTAGCATCATGATCTGATTTTTTTGAAAGCCGCTAACCTGAGTGCCGGAGGTGGTATATTAAATTGGGTGCTACATAAACCAAGGAGTGCAATGAAGTGACGCACCAGCCAGCAGTCAACAATCTAGCAGTATGAATTGCTATACCAAAGCGGTGGGAAACTCTCTACACAAGCTAGATTCCCATCTGAGATTATCCAGAGTGTATGAGGTTTAAAACAAGGAAATTCTTGTTCAAGAAAGGTTCCCTGTGAAAACTGGTATGGGGTTGAAAGACACATTCTCTTAACCTTCTTCCAACCGCCTAATGCTGATAGGCGTAGGGAAGGTGGCTCCCCCAAGACCGCCTAACGCCGATTGGCATCAAGTCCTAGGGGGAGTGTTTTGCAGGTGATTAAGTGCATCGATGCGCACATCCCCACTTGAGTGGTCTGCCGCTAGCAGGCTGAAAAAAAAAAGTAAATCTCTGCTCCCCTGTGGAATGATGGAGTGCTAGCAAGCGAAATCCACTAGCTGCAGATCAGTTAGCCTGAAGTGATATGGAAGCTGCCATATTTATTTCCTTTTAAACAATATCAGTTACCTCTCTGTCCTGCTCATCTCTGTGGCAACAATAGTGTCTGAATCACACACCTGAAACCACATGCAGCTAATCCAGTCACACTTCAGTCAGGAGGAACACCTGATCTCCATGCTTGTTCAGGGTCTATGTCCAAGGGTGCGTACACACTGGCGACTATAGTCGTTTGAAACGATCGCTCTCCGATCATTTCAAACGACGATCGTTTAAAAAAAAAAATCCAACGATCATTAAGTCAAACGATGGACGAGCTAGATCGTTAAAAACGAAAGATCTGCCTTGGTGGATTTTTTTTAAACGACGATTGTTTGCAAAAGTAGTACATCGTTAGAAAACGGTCGTTCGTACTAGGATTGACATGCACATTTCGTTATATCTCCATAGAACCTTTCATTTTTATGCACAAGCACAACAGTTGCTTTTCATGATGTAACGTTCGTTCTATGAATGTGTCCTGTGACACGTTAATTGCTACATGATTATACCATAATTGTCATTTTAACAGGACAGAGTGTATTTTTGTATGTTTTGTCAATGCTATATTATGTAAATGCTCTACCTACATACCTAGAATATGAAATCTTGTACTGTAATGTAATGTACGTAACGTTATTTTTACAGTGTAACGTAAGTTTTGAACCGTTCGTTACGTGTGGGCGGAACTTGCTATGGTGTCACTTCCAGAAACAAACAGTATGTGACGTTGTTCCGGATCGTTCGTTAACAAACGATCAGATCGTTACACACCTTTGAAAGCTATCTTTACTTAGGTCGTTCTTTCGTCAATTAAAAGATTGTTCGTCGTTCACAGCGAACGATCGTTGTCGTATGTGTGTACGTAGCTTTAGGATCAGCAGGGCAGACAGGCAATTTGCATTGTTTAAAATGAAATCAATATGGCAGCCTCCATATCCCTCTCACGCCATGTGCTCTAGAAGGAATAATACATTTACTAGATAATTTATTGGGAGCTTACCACTTTCCTTTGTCAGTTGGACGTCCACTTCCTGGAATTCTGAAGCGGGTAAAAATAAAGTTAGATAGGAGAGGGAAGGCTCTGGTTCCCACAGAACCTTCCTATTCCTCGCTATATCCCCTCGTTCCACTGCTGTCTTCGGTTCAAACCAGGAAGGCTTTAAGGAGAGACAGAGAGAGAGACAGAGAGAGAGAGACAGAGAGAAACAGAGAGAGAGAGAGAACAACACGACTCTGGGTGCACACGTGTCCCCGGCTGACAGAACTCAATAGAAGGGTTGGGGGAGGAGCCAGAGCTGGAGCCGCCAGTATTTAATTCATTTTGGGCATTGGCCCCAGCGGCATGGACACTTCTAGTTTTGACCTGCCAGAACCCGAAGTGGCCAGACTTCGGGTTCTGGTCGTTACATATACAGTACACACACACAAATAAGAAACAAACATCATCATACATTTTTCTTAAAGAGGCACTGAAACGAAAAAGATATTATGATATAATGATTTGTATGTGTAGTACAGCGAAGAAATAAAACATTAGGAACAGAGACATGCGTCTAATATTGTTTCCAGTACAGGAAGAGTTAAGAAACTCCAGTTGTTATCTATGCAAAAGAGCCATTGAGCTTGACGACTTTCAAAGTTGCAGAGAGCTTTGTCTTCTGAAGCTTGTTATCTCAACTGTCTGTCACAGTATTTTCTTTTTCTCTGCAGAGGACAGTTCAAAAGTTCACAGGCCTGCTCTGTAAAATCATTTAGAATGCTATGTAAACTGCAAATATTAGAGACTGATGCAATGTTATAAACAAAACTATATAACTGAAAATAAAACTATGAGAATATTTTCTTTGCTACTAATGTTTTAGGGCTTGTTTCCACTATTGCGGTGCGGAATCGCCTGGATTCCACCGCTGATGAAATCGCATGCGGATGCGATTTCCCATGCGTTTTTTGCCGCGAATTCGCATGCGAATTCGCATAGGTGAAGGTGTATGCGATTTTAACCATGTCACTGCCTGTGTGAATTTACATTGGTACCTATGCGAATTCGCATGAAAATTCGCATACCATAGCCGCATGCGAATTTCCTATTAAATACATTAGCGGCGATTCGCATGCTTTCCACTCGCAGGCGAATTCGTTGGCACTTTTGTGTGTTTTTTTACCGCTGAAAAAAACGCACATCAACAACGCTACAGTGGAAACAGGCCCATCCACTTGCATTACATGTGCGAATCCGCATGCGTTGGACGCATGGGGATTCGCGATAGTGGAAACGAGCCCTGAGTAATTATCACAATCAATTCATTATATCATCATTTTTTTTTCGCTTTAGTGTCTCTTTAATAATATATTTTGTAATATGTACCGTACATTTTACATGGGGTGAAATACATTTTTCATTTAAAGAGTAACTGAGACGAGCAAAAGAAAAAAAAAGTTATACATACCTGGGAATTCCTCCAGCCCCGTTAAGGCTGACCATTCCCTCGCCATCTTCCCAGGCTGCCTGGATCCTCTGCTAGGTGGCCCAGTAATGTTGTCAGCAGGCGCCAGTCGGCACAGGGGCAGAACTCTCCCAGCAACGGTAGTGTGAAAGAGTGTGCACGCGGCCTGTCCGGGCATGCACAGTACGTGTGCATGTGCCGACTAGCGGATTTACTAGGCCAAATTGCGTATGATCCAGGTGGCACAGGAGGACAGTGAGGGACTATCGCTATTGAGAAAATTATTATTCATGTCAAGTATTTTGCTCCTTTTTCTTTTTCACCAAGAGGAAGAACCGAGTGTGTCAAATGTTTTTAACTGGTAATTCAGTGGAGCAACGAAGCCCTTATTGCTGTGCTTCTCAATATTATTACAGCATGTACCTCTTTAATAAATGGTAACTATAGGGGAAATAAGTACCCTAATAAAGGGAAGTCTCTGGTTGATTCAGAGACTTACCCCATCCTCCTCCACGAGCCCGTTCCTGTGCTGTCCCTTCCGCAAAACCAACAATGGCTTGAGCATGCGCCATAGCACAGGCCTGATCAGGCTCGACTATTTCTGGTAAAGTCAGGGCAGGTCAGTGCTAATGTGGAGGAATAGTACGGAAACACAGTCGCAAGCTTCGGGGGGACACAGCGCTTTAAAAAAGCACCGGTTTACTTTAATGACTATGTTGACCAAGTACCCTTTGTTGGAAGTAACTTCATCTCATTTACCACTTGACAACAACAACAACAACAAATAATATTTGTAAAGCGCTAGTCTTCCATAGGACTCAAAGCGCATAAGCAATAATTGGTTGATTGGTAAATCGTGGTACAGAGGAAGAATTCTATAGTCTGGAAATTCCAGGCTAAACAGGTGGTTTTTCAGTCTGGATTTGAATAACTCCAGGGAAGGGGTTGTCTTTACTGGGTATGGTAGGGAATTCCAAAGAGTAGGGGCAGCATGACAGAAGGCTCTATCTCCAAAGGTTTTTAGGAGCACTCTGGGGGCTTGATTCACAAAGTCGTGCTATGCGTTTAGCACGCAATGTGACCCGCGTGAAGGTTTACGCACGTACAGATTAACGTGCATTAACGCGCGCAAACACCTTTGTTAGCGTGTGCACATAAATATTTACACGCGTACACCTTCATGCGTGTCATGTAGCGTGCTAACTTGCATTGCATGGCCGTGCTATGCGTTAGCATGGCTTTGTGAATCAAGCCCTGGGAGTGACCAAGTTTATGGAACCTGCTGATCTGAGGTTGGTAGAGGTGTGGTGCAGCTTCAGCAAGTCCTTCATGTATCCAGGGCCCAGATTGTGCAGTGATTTGAATGTCAGCAGTCCAATCTTGAAGAGTATTCTCCATTCTACTGGTAGCCAGTGCAGTGAGCCAAGGATCGGTGTAATGTGACAGTGGCGAGGCTGCTTGTTAGCAATCTGGCAGCAGCATTCTGCACTAATTGCAGGTGGTGCAGGTCCTTGTTTACACACATATTGCTTAGCAGTACTTCATAATTGTGTATAAATAACATTTGTTAATGCTTTTAATTAACTCTAAATACTTACTCAGATTAATTTACGTATAGTTTATTTATTTATTTTAAATCTCAAAACTTAATGTAATGATTGACTATGACAAGTTCAAGTACCATCTGAGCGCGACTTAACCACTTGCCGACCGCCCACAGCCGATGGGCGGCGGCACCGTAATACGCCAATCGGCGGCGGGCGTGGTTATGCGGCGATCGCGTCATTCGCGACGCGATCAGCCGCTGGCGACAAGCTCCGCCACCTTGTGCAGTATCTCGCCAGCCGTTCGGAAGCGCCAGCGGGTCACTAGGTGCCCGATCGCCGCAAGTAAAGCGCATGATATGCTTTGTAATGTATACAAAGCGTATTATACAGGCTGCCTCCTGCCCTGGTGGTCCCAGTGATCGAGGGACCACCAGGGCAGGCTGCAGCCACGCAGGTAAGCACCCAAGCACACTGATCTGCCCCCTCCTTCCCTCTGATCGCCCACAGCACCCCTCAGACCCCCCCCCTGCCCACCCCCCAGACCCCTGTTTACACTCAATCACCCCCCCCCCCCAATCACCCATCAATCACTCCCTGTCACTATCAGTCAGCACTATTTTTTTATTAGGTCCTAAACTGCCCCCTGGGGGCTCCTGATCACCCCCCCCCACACTCTCAGATTCTCCCCAGACCCCCCCCCCCCGTACTGTATACATCTATCCTCCCCTGTAATCACCTGTCAATCACCCGTCAATCACCCATCAATCACCACCTGTCACTGCCACCTATCAGATCAGACCTTAACCTGCCTCTTACGGGCATCTGATCACCCACCCACACCATCAGATTGCCCGCAGATCCACCCTCAGATCACCTCCAAAGTGCATTGTTTACATCTGTTCTGCCATCTAATCACCCACTGATCACCCATCAATCACCCCGTCACTGCTACCCATCAGATCAGACCCCTATCTGCCCCTAGGGCACCCAATCACCCGCCCACACCCTCAGAACGACCTCAGAACCCCCCAGACCTCCCCCCCCTGTGTACTGTATACATCTATTCTCCCCTGTAATCACCTGTCAATCACCCGTCAATCACCCTGTCACCACCTGTCACTGCTACCCATCAGATCAGACCCTAACCTGCCTCTTACGGGCATCTGATCACCCACCCACACCATCAGATCGCCCGTGGACCCACCCTCAGATCACCTCCAAAGTGCATTGTTTACATCTGTTCTGCCATCTAATCACCCACTGATCACGCATCAATCAGCCCCTGTCACTGATACCCATCAGATTAGACCCCTATCTGCCCCTAGGGCACCCAAACACCCGCCCACACCCACAGAACGCCCTCAGACCCCAGCCCTGATCACCTCGCCAGTGCATTGCTTGCACCTATTCCCCCCTCTAATCACACCTTGAGACACCCATCAATCACCTCCTGTCACCCCCTAGCACACCTACCCATCAGATCAGGCTCTAACTTGTCCCGCGTGGGCTCCTGATCACTCGGCCAAACCCTCAGATCCCCCTCAGACCCCCTTCCGATCACCTCCCCAGTGCATTGATCGTAAGCACTAAATTGTGTATGAAGAGTTCATAGATGATTTTATTTTTTGTCACAAGTTTTTTTTTTTTTTTGTTTTTCACAAAGTGTCAATTTCCGCTAACTTGTGACAAAAAAAAAAAACAACTCACCATACTCCTAACAGAATACCTTGTGGTGTTGTCTTTCTAAAATGGGGTCACTTGTGGGGTTCCTATACTGCCCTGGCATTTTAGGGGCCCTAAACCGTGAGGAGTAGTCTTGAAACCAAATGTCTCAAAATGACCTGTGAAATCCTAAAGGTACTCATTGGACTTTGGGCCCCTTAGCACAGTTAGGGTGCAAAAAAGTGCCACACATGTGGTGTCACTGTACTTGGGAAAAGTAGTATAATGTGTTTTGGGGTGTATTGTTACACATACCCATGCTGGGTGGGAGAAATCTCCCTGTAAATGGACAATTGTGTGTAAAAAAAAAATCAAAACATTGTCAGAGATATTTCTCCCACCCAGCATGGGTATGTGTAAAAATACACCCCAAAACACATTATACTACTTTTCCTGAGTACGGCAATACCACATGTGTGGCACTTTTTTGCAGCCTAACTGCGCTAAGGGGCCCAAAGTCCAATGAGCACCTTTAGGCTTTACAGGGGTGCTTACAATTTAGCACCCCCCAAAATGCCAGGACAGTAAACACACCCCACAAATGACCCCATTTTGGAAAGTAGACCCTTCAAGGTAATCAGAGAGGGGCATGGTGAGTCTGTGGCAGATTTCATTTTTTTTGTCACAAGTTAACAGAAAGGGAAACTTTTTTTTTTTTGTCTGAAAGGCCTCGATTTATAAAGAGCAGTGCGATAAAAAATTCACTTTTGGCACCATAGTTTGTAAACGCTACAACTTTTACCCAAACCAATAAATATACACTGAATGTTTTTTTTTAATCAAAGACATGTAGCACCATAAATTTGGACAAAAATGTATACAGAAATTTTACTTTATTTGACAAATGTTATCACAGAAAGTAAAAAAAAATCATTTTTTGACAAAATTCATGTCTTTTTTGATGAATATAATAAAAACTAAAACTCGGCGCAGCAATCAAATAGCACCAAAAGAAAGCTGTATTAGTGACAAGAAAAGGAGGTAAAATTCATTTAGATAGTAGGTAGTATGGCCGAGCAACAAACCGTTAAAGCTGCAGTGGTCTGAATGGAAAAAAAGGCTCTGGTCCTTAATGGGCGAAAAGACTGTGGTCCTTAAGTGGTTAAGTCCCCCCTGGGGTAGGCGTATCATGTGTTGAGAACCTAGGCCTTATGGTAACGAGAGTGTATGAAGTAGCAGTATACACACAGCAGGTCAGAGATATTAGCAGGTGTGCGTTTTAAGATGCTGATTTAGCGTTTGCTTCCTTGTAAAACTCTCCCCACACTCTGAACACAAAAAAGGCCGCACCCCTGTGTGAATCCTCTGGTGAGTAATCAGTTCTCTTTCATAAAAGAAACGCTTCCTACACTCTGAGCATGAAAACGGACGATCGACAGAGTGAATTTTTTGGTGCCTGCAGAGGTCTCTGCTGTCAACAAAACTTTTTCCACAGTCTGAACATGGGAAGAGACGCCCCTCGGTGTGGCTTTTCTGGTGTTTAAGAAAGCTGCTTTTGTGAATGAAACTTTTCCCACACTCTGAGCAAGAAAAAGGCTGCTCACCTGTGTGTCTTCTCTGGTGTATGAGAAGCTGTCCTTTATACAGAAAACCTTTCCCGCACTCTGAGCATGGAAAGGGACGCTCGCCTGTGTGGGAGTACTGGTGTACTCGGAGTTCTGCCCTACTCAAAAAACCCTTTCTGCACTGAAGACATGAAAAAGAAAAATCACCCAAATGTCTTCTCTGGTGTTTCCGAAATTTTCCTTTATGAGAGAAACTTTTTTTGCAATGGGAACATGAAAAAGGACGCTCGACCGTCGTGTGACTTTTATGGTGTGTTAGAAGGTTTTCCTTACTAGTGAAACATTTCCCACAGTCTGAACAAGAAAAAGTATGCTCCTCTATGTGACTATTCTGGTGTATGAGGAGCTGAGCCCTATCTGTGAAACTTTTCCCACAATGTGCAGTTAAAAGTAAACTGTCTATGTGTCTTCTCTGATGTCGAAGAAGGCTTTCTTTCTGCAAGAAATCTTTCCCACACTCTGAACATGAATAAGGACGCTCCCCTGTGTGAATTTTGTGGTGTCTAAAAAGGCTTCCTTTCTCAGTGAAGCATTTCCCACACTCAAAACATGAAAACGGACGCTCCCCTGTGTGAGTTCTCTGGTGTGTAAGAAGGTGTCCTTTTTGAGTGAAACCTTTCCCACACTCTGAACATGAAAAAGGTCGCTCACCTGTGTGAATTTTCTGGTGCCTAAAAAGGGACGAGGTTTTCATGAAGGCTTTCCCACACTCTGAACATGAATAGGAACTCTCACCTGTGTGAGTTTTCTGATGTCTTAAAAGGCTTCCTTTTTCAGTGTAGCATTTCCCGCACTCAAAACATGAAAACGGACGCTCCCCTGTGTGGGTTTTTTGGTGCGTAAAAAGGTGTTCTTTTTGAGTGAAACCTTTCCCACACTCTGAACATGAAAATGGACACTTTCCTAACATAACTCTCTGATTCAAGACAAAGCGTGAATCATCAGAAAATGATACCTTAGAATTACAATAATTGTTCCGTCTAAAACTTGGCTGGATATTTGGAGTAACAGGATGTGATGTGTCAGAAGATTCCTCAGGATTAGAGGGATCCGGTGATCTCTCCTCATGGTAAAGTCTGTGCTGTGCATTTCCAGTAATGGAGTTTCCTCCTGGAGAATATTGTGTGACGTCATTATCTTCTGCATTTTCATCTCGAGGTGAGATAAGACATCCCTCCGAGGTGTTCCCCACATCCTGCCCATCTATTGGGGAAATAATAATAGGTATACAACATTCTCCTTTCTGCAGGCAACATTCATGTATGTGGCTTTAGCAGTGAATTATGTCACAGAGCTCTGGTATGTGGAACAAGTGTTGTGGAAAAGATAATGGGGTGCACATTTCTTCCTGTCAGAGGGGTTCACACACCAGCCTTTCATACGGTGTACAGTATTTCCTCATTTGTTGGGAAAATTATTTTATACAGAGGAATGGAGTTGGGCTTTTCATATGGTGTACAGTATATTCTTCTCATTTGTTGGTGCTATGATGTTATACTGAGGAATGGATATGGGCCTTTCATATGGTGTACAGTATCTCCTCCTCATTTGTTGGTGCTATGATGTTATACTGAGGAATGGATATGGGCTTTTCATATGGCGTACAGTATATTCTTCCCATTTGTTGGTGCTATGATGTTATACTGAGGAATGGAGATGGGCCTTTCATATGGTGTACAGTATCTCCTCCTCATTTGTTGGTACTATGATGTTATACTGAGGAATGGAGATGGGCCTTTCATATGGTGTACAGTATCTCCTCCTCATTTGTTGGTACTATGATGTTATACTGAGGAATGGAGATGGGCCTTTCATATGGTGTACAGTATCTTCTCCTCATTTGTTGGTACTATGATGTTATACTGAGGAATGGAGATGGGCCTTTCATATGGTGTACAGTATCTCCTCCTCATTTGTTGGGAACATGATGTTATACTGAGGAATGGAGATGGGCCTTTCATATGGTGTACAGTATCTCCTCCTCATTTGTTGGTACTATGATGTTATACTGAGGAATGGAGATGGGCCTTTCATATGGTGTACAGTATCTCCTCCTCATTTGTTGGGAACATGATGTTATACTGAGGAATGGAGATGGGCCTTTCATATGGTGTACAGTATCTCCTCCTCATTTGTTGGGAACATGATGTTATACAAAGGAATGGTGATGGACCTTTCATATGGTGTAATGTATCTGCTCCTCATTTGTTGGTACTATGGTGTTATACTAAGGCATGGAGATGGGCCTTTCATATGGTGTACAGTATCTCCTCCTCATTTGTTGGTACTATGATGTTATACTGAGGAATGGAGATGGACCTTTCATATGGTGTACAGTATCTCCTCCTCATTTGTTGGTGCTATGATGTTATACTGAGGAACGGAGATGGACCTTTCATATGGTGTACAGTATCTCCCCCTCATTTGTTGGTACTATGATGTTATACTGAGGAATGGAGATGGGCCTTTCATATGGTGTACAGTATCTCCTCCTCATTTGTTGGTACTATGATGTTATACTGAGGAATGGAGATGGGCCTTTCATATGGTGTACAGTATCTCCTCCTCATTTGTTAGTACTATGATGTTATACTGAGGAATGGAGATGGGCCTTTCATATGGTGTACAGTATCTCCTCCTCATTTGTTAGTACTATGATGTTATACTGAGGAATGGAGATGGGCCTTTCATATGGTGTACAGTATCTCCTCCTCATTTGTTGGCACTATGATGTTATAGTGAGGAATGGAGATGGGCCTTTCATATGGTGTACAGTATCTCCTCCTCATTTGTTGGTACTATGATGTTATACTGAGGAATGGAGATGGGCCTTTCATATGGTGTACAGTATCTCCTCCTCATTTGTTGGTACTATGATGTTATACTGAGGAATGGAGATGGGTCTTTCATATGGTGTACAGGATCTCCTCCTCATTTGTTGGTATTGTAATGTTATACTGAGGAATGGAGATGGGCCTTTCATATGGTGTACAGTATCTCCTCCTCATTTGTTGGTGCTATGATGTTATACTGAGGAATGGGGATGGGCCTTTCATATGGTGTACAGTTGCTCCTCCTTATTTGTTGGGAAGATGTTATACTGATGAACAGAGATGGAGCTCTCATATGAATGATGTCCCAGAGCTCTGGCATGTGTGACAGCAGTGCTGGTGAACAGATAAAGGGGTTTTATTGTTAAAGTGATTCTTAGGGCCCATTCCTAATAAGTTCAAATATGCAGCGTTTCCCCGTATGCAACCCTGATGGGGAAATTCATTCAAACAATTTACCATCCAAATTACATGTCGATGCAATTCTGAATGGCATGCAGCAGTTTTCCGTAGCACGCATCCAAATCCCTATAGCTGTGCACAGCACATCTACAGCAATTTGGCTGCATCTTCGCGCAGCACGGGTACTACATCTGGTTCAGAAATGGACACACCACCCATTGCAAATAGGCCCTTACTAAAGTTGCTGCTCATGTTCTGGTTATTGTCAAATTTTTCCCAACATTACAGATTCGATTTACTCAAATGAAATGACTGTATGGTTCACAAGGAAATTTGTTAAACTGCATGAGTATTAACAATAAAATTCAGCACTTGTTCACAGCCCAACATCTCATAAACAATCCCATAATGCCCCAGCAGCAGCCAAAGGCAGGAGCCAAGTGGTAACATGGAATGTGAGAAACAGGTCTCCTCCACAGATTACGCTCACTCCATTTGTAATTATAAGAATCCTATTGGATGCCTGTAATCATATGGAATATGGCTTAAAGAGGAACTCCAGTAAACATTTTACTGTTGGCAGGTGATGTAGCTGCTGCATGGTTTTTGGCAGTTGGAAACAGCTGTAAACAGCTATTTCCCACAAAAGTTCAAACTTTTCTTGTGGGAGGGGTTATTTGTGGGAGGGGTTTCACCACAATATCAGTCATTCAGCGCCCCCTGATGGTCTGTTTGTGAAAAGGAATAGATTTCTCATGTAAAAGGGGGTATCAGCTACTGATTGGGATAAAGTTCAATTTTTGGTCGGAGTTTCTCTTTAAAGGACACCCGAGGCGAAAATAAATGAATGAAATAAACAATTGTATCTATCTTCCTTCTCCTAACAATGACTTTTTAAGATATTCCACAGTTTTATTTTATGTGTAAATCTACTTAAGTTTTAACTGTTTTATTGTTTTTGCTAAATGACACATTTATTGAAGTATGCCAGAGCTAAAATCTATGAACTATTGACCCTTTTTTCTTTCTTTCCTGCTCTCAGAAGCTATTTTCTGCTAGGAAAGTGTTTTATAGTTGGATTTTCTTATCAGTGAGGGTCACACTGTAGTCACTTCCTGTCTGAGTCAGGACTGAGTCAGGAACCTACAGGGGATTCCCTCGTTCTTCTCTGTAGGTCCGTTCAGCACTAGAACCCCCGAAAAAGAGCTTGTTGACAGCTCACGCCGGTGCACTAGCACCACCCCACTCTGCTTTCTTCAGAAAAAGCTCGTCCGGATCACGTCCATGCCACTGCGCAAGCACAAGCAATCTGCAACTGCGCAGTAACATGGACCTGATTGGGCTCGGCTGTTTCCACCGGAGCGTGCATGCGCAGGGAGGTCACTCTTCGGGGCACTCAGTGCTGGAACAGGCTGACATACGAAGACAGGAGAACCCTCTTTAGGATTGAGAGGCTTTCCCGTCCCAAGGTAAGTATCTAAAACTGTGGAAGGATTGAAGGATGAGGTGGGCACCTGTTTTGTTGACACATACAGAACTAGAAACCATCATATGGCTTCCAGAAACACCAAGCAAATGTTTGATTATGTGGACACAATTTTTAGTGCAAATTACCTGTGATAACTACAAACATTTGTGAAGGTTCATGGGGGATATTACTATTTCCCATGGTATCGTTACTGCAAAGTACCACTGCCAACCTTTATGGTGACTGTAGTTATTCTATTCAGTGAATCTGCAAAAGAGCTTGTACCCCCACATCAGCTAAACAGGTCTAATTTGTGGGCAAGCCCTGGTCATCAATCAGCTATTGTTTTCAGTGAGAGGGAGGAATACTCATCTGCTCTCTCTTTGGTCAACTGGATCACATAATGTTTAAACATCATGTGACCCCACAACAAAGGATTGGCCACCAAGTTCTAAGTGGAATGGTGCAGAGCAGCTTCTTACTTACCTCTATTGATAACCAGAAAAGAGTCTTACTCTTTAATGGTCACCATCATTACACCTTTCTCTGTAGACATCTCATCACTGCTCTCATACATATCTTCTTTTTCCTCTTTAATTGTCCTCATCTTTTCATGCTCCCCCAGAGATGACTGATCACATCTCACATACTTCTCTTCCTCTTCAGTCTCCTTTACTGTCCTCATTGCATCACCCTCCTCTGTAGACAACTGATAACACCTCACGTACATCTCTTCCTCCTCCTTAATTGTCCTCATCATTCCACCCTCCTTCTTAGATGGCCGATCAACCTTCATGTAGATCTCTTCTTCCTCCTCAATAGTCCTCATCATTCCAGCCTCCTCAGTAGACTGCTGATCACCCCTCACATATGTATAATTTACTTCCTCTTTAATTGTATCCATAATCTCTCCCTCTGTGGAAGACTGTTGTATTTTCTTCTTTTGCCACAGATTTCACATCAATTTGTTCTTCTCCCTTAATTAACAAAATGATGGAAAATAACAACTTTCACACATTACCACTAATGAGCTGAGCCTACTAAGAAGAATAAAATCTCATACGCCTCGGTGTTTTGCTTAAAGTGGACCAGAACTTCATCTCTGCTCTAAAATCATAATATCCTAAAGAAAAACATTTCTTTGCTACAGCTGATAGAAATTCTGCAATAAATATGCAGTTTGTCTACTTCCTGCTTTCATGGGAGCAGACATAGGATTAACATCCTGTCTTAACAAATTAGCCGCTCTGTAGAGGCTACCAAGATTCCTGAGCTGTCCACCACAGTTTACTTTAAGTAATTTATCCCCACACAATAGTCATCATGTTGGACAATGCAGTATAGTGTACATCCTGCAATATGTATGCATGCCTTGATCAGCAGATTGAGGGTGTTTACTGTTGCCCTGGACGTGTGCGTGTTGCTCAATTAGAGGCTGAAGTCAGAGAGCTAAATGAGCATCTCGCAACACTGAGACGCATACACAACATGTAGAAGAGCATGGATCTCACGATCCAGACACTGGAGGAAACTAGTGAAGATGGGTGGGTGGGTGGAGTACAGCCGGAGCAAGAAGCAGAGGTAGCCGCTAGTTGGGTCACAGTTAGAAGGGGTAGGGGAAAAAATGGCAGGGAGGCTAGTCCCGAGTTGTCCCTCCCTAATAAGTATGCTTGTTTGCGTAATATTGAGGAGGATGATTCTAGAGTGGCAATGCTGCAGCAGGATGTGCCCCTAAGCAACCAAGGGGCAGACTGCTGCAATGAGAAAGGGAATAGGAGTGCAGCTAAGGCTAGACAGATACTGGTGGTAGGGGATTCAATTATTAGGCACACACATAGGGTAATCTGTCAAAGAAACCATGAATGACGTACAGTCTGTTGTCTTCCAGGTGCTCGGGTTCGGCATGTAGCGGAAAGAATTGACAGATTATTGGGTGGGGCTAGGTAAGACCCGGCTGTCATGGTACACATTGGCACCAATGACAAAGTTAGTGGGAGATGGAAGGTCCTCAAAAATGATTTTCAGGTACTTGGAGATAAATTTTAAGCGAGGACCTCCAAGGCGGTGTTTTCTGAAATACTGCCAGTGCCACGTGCTACATCTGAGAGACAGAGGGAGTTTAGGGAGTTAAATAAGTGGCTGAGAAATTGGTGTAGGAAGGAGGGGTTTGGGTTCCTGGAGAACTGGGCAGACTTTGCAGTCGGCTACAGGTTCTACAGCAGGGATGGGCTGCACCTTAATGGGGAGGGTGCAGCTGCATTGGGGGAGAAGATGGCTAAACGGTTGGAGATTTTAAACTAGGATCTGGGAGGGAGGCGGGAGGGTAAAGTCTCAATATGTAGACAAGATAAGGTAAAAAGACAGTGGGAGCCTAACATTATGGGGGGTGGAGAGGGGGGTGGGGACAGTGTAAAGAGTAAGGAGGTTGTTAAAACTTCAAGTAGCCCATTTCATGTAACCAAAATTGGAAAATGTGGTGGTAATAATATAAAGTGCATGGTAACCAATGCTAGGAGCCTTGCAAATAAAATAGACGAACTAGAGTTCATTCTGATTGACAAAGGCTATGACATTGTGGGAATAACCGAGACATGGATGGATGAAAGCCATGACTCGATAGCAAATTTAGAGGGATACAATGTGTTTAGAAGGATAGAACAGGGAAAAAAGGTGGAGGGGTTTGTCTCTTTGTTAAAAACTCTTTTACAGCTGTTCTGAACCATGAGATGGATGAAGATTGTGAAGATGTGGAGTCCATTTGGGTAAATATTCATGGTGGAAATAAAGGTAGCCAAATGCTTATTGGGGTATGCTACAGGCCACCACATATTCATGAAGCTGCAGAACTGCAATTACTACAGCAGATTGAAAAAGATGCAAGTAAAAATTAGGTCATAGTTATGGGCGACTTCAAATTTCCAGACATTGACTGGAGTGTTGAGGCTACCCATTCTGGTAAAAGCAGCAGATTTCTGGCATCACTATGCGTTACTGGATTTGATCATTTCTATTAGACCAGATAATGTGTCAAATGTGCAGGTTCAAGAACATTTGGGAAATAGTGATCACAACATGATAACGTTTGATCTGGTGACTGATAGGCCACGGGGCAGCGGGACAACTAAAACTATGAATTTTAGAAAAGCAAAGTTCAATCAACTCAGGCAGGCAGTAAGTTTGGTGAACTGGGATAATGTACTACAAGGGGAGGACACTGAAGGGACATGGCAAGCTTTTAAACTTATTCTCAATCAATATTGTAGTATGTATATCCCATATGGAAACAAAATGTCTATGAATAAAAAAAGGCCTCTATGGACGAATAGAAAGGTTAGAGATAAAATGAAAGGGAAAAAAGAATGCCTATAAGGTCCTAAAACAGGAGGGGACCGAGGCTGCATTAAGCAATTATAAGAAGTGCAATAAAAGTTGTAAAAAAGAAATTAGGCTGGCAAAGATTGAAGCTGAAACTCAAATCGCTAGGGATATCAAATCTAACCCAAAG
The DNA here is from genome assembly GCF_040937935.1 of Hyperolius riggenbachi. Lineage (NCBI taxonomy): Eukaryota > Metazoa > Chordata > Amphibia > Anura > Hyperoliidae > Hyperolius > Hyperolius riggenbachi. The sequence goes on along the minus strand of NC_090655.1, from coordinate 231,533,980 downwards.
AAGTTTTACAAGTACATCAACTCTAAAAAAAGAAAAGTTGATTGTATTGGACTCCTAAAGGATGAGGGTGGGAACTCAATGGTGGATAACCAAGGTAAGGCAGAGTTATTAAATGCTTTCTTTGCTTCTGTCTTCACAAGGAAAACATCACTGCTGCAAATCACAGTTGCAGAAGAGTCTCAATCTTCCAATTGTAATATTAAATACTTAACGAAGGAAGAAGTGAAGGCAAGACTAAATAAATTAAAAGACAAGGCACTTGGCCCGGATGGCATGCATCCTCGGGTCCTGAGGGAATTAAGTTCAGTTATAGATAAACCCTTTTATCTTATCTTTTGTGACTCTCTTTCAACTGGCAGAGTCCCAGTGGATTGGCGTGCATCCCATGTTTTCCCATTATTTAAGAAGGGCAAAAAATCAGATCCAGGAAATTATAGACCCGTAAGCTTAACATCAGTTGTATGCAATCTATTTGAGGGGTTACTAAGAGATACTATACATGACTTCATAGTAGAAAATAATCTTTTTTCTCAGCATCAACATGGGTTTACTAAAGACAGGTCCTGTTTAACTAACATGCTCAGCTTTTATGAGGTAGTGAACGCTAATATGGATATTGGGAATGCTGTAGATGTGATATACTTGGACTTTGCAAAGGCCTTCGACACTGTTCCACACAAAAGTCTGGTGCAAAAGTTGAGGATGCAAGGACTGGGGAAGAGTCTGTGTGCATGGATAGGGAACAGGCTAATGGACAGAAAACAAAGAGTTGTGGTCAATGGATCGTACTCAAAATGGGAGACTGTTAGCAGTGGGGTCCCATAGGGGTCTGTACTGGGTCCAGTGCTCTTCAATTTATTTATTAATGACTTAGTAGATGTAGTAGAAAGCAATGTTGCTATTTTTGCAGATGATACAAAATTGTGCAGAATCATCAACTCTCAGGAAGATAGGGACATATTGCAACAGGATCTGGATAGGATGGCTATTTAGGCACATAAATGGCAGATGAAATTCAATATTGAAAAATGTAAAGTCATGCATTTTGGTAGTATCAATGGTCTAGCACCATACAAAATAAATGGGATACAGTTGGGGACATCAAACTTGGAGAAGGACTTAGGAGTACTCATCGACAACAAGTTAAATAATCGTATTCAATGCCAAGCCGCTGCAGCTAAAGCTAATAACATTTTGGGATGCATTAAAAGGGAAATAGGTGGAAATACCCAATCTCAGTCGGGTCCATTCTACTGCGCAGGTGCAAGTCTCCGGCGCCTGCGCAGTAGAACGGACCCGACTGAGATCAGGTATTTCTGTCTACTTCGAAGCCGAAAGCCAAAACAGCGCCCCCGCTGGAGCCTGGAAAGGTAAATATGGAACAAGCTGCCGGATTTGTCGGGTGGCTTGGAAGGGCTGCAGCGAGACCCCCGTGGGACAGAGGAGGACGGGGGAAGCCTCATTAGGATCCTGAGGCTTCCCCCTCCCTCCCGAGGTGAGTACCCCCCGGGGAAGTTTTTCCAGTTACAGTGTCTCTTTAAGGCCAGAAACCCACTGGGAGCGCTTTGTAAGTGTGAGTGATTTGAAAAAGCTCTTGGTAATGCAATGCTATGGGGGATTTTTATAAAATCACATCACTCAAGTGGGATCACACCCATAGCATTACAATAGCTAGAGCTTTTCAAATCACAAAGCGCTCAGAAAAGCTCTCCTAGTGGGTTTCTAGCCTCACTCTCTAGTTAGGCCACATCTGAAATATGGAATTCAGTTCTTGGCACCACATTACAGGAAAGATATTGCAGTTTTAGAGCAGGTGCAGAGACGAGCAACAAAATTGATACATGGGATGGAAGGTCTCACTTACCAAGAAAGGTTATATAAGCTGGGTTTATTTAGTCTAGAGAAAAGATGCCTTAGAGGGGATGTAATTAACATGTATAAATACAACAGAGGGCAATATAAAAGCTTGGCGGATGAGCTTTTTGTCCCTGGGCCTTCTCAAAGGACTAAAGGACACGAACTGCGCACGGAGGAAAAACGTTTTAGCCATTTATTTAGGAAAGGGTTCTTTACAGTAAGCGTGATTAAGATGTAGAATGCATTGCCACAGGAAGTAGTTATGGCAAATTCTATACCTGCATTTAAAGGGGGCTTAGATGCTTTCCTTGCGTTGAAAGACATCCATGGTTACAATTACTAGGTAATGCTCAATGATGTTGATCCAGGGATTTTATCTGATTGCCATCTGGAGTCGGAAAGGAATTTTTTCCCTTTTGGAGCTAATTGGACCATGCCTTGTAAGGGTTTAGCCTTCTTCTAGATCAACAGGGATATGTGAGGGCGCAGGTTGGTGTTGTACTTTGTTCTCTGGTTGAACTCGATGGACGTATGTTTTTTTTCAACCCAAATAACCATGTAACTATGTAAAAGCTGAGAGATCAAATTACACTTGTGATTAGTAGAAATGTGGCAAACATCTCTGGGGGGTTTACTACTTCCGGGTCGCTCTGACCCGGAGTAGTACGCCAGCGCTGCCCGGCGGAGCATGTCCTAGATCGCGCTCCTGTTGCCGGGCACTCTCTGCGCATGAGCATGACGTCGTTCATGACGTCACCCACATGCGCAAAAAGTGACCAGCAACAGGAGCGCGATCTAGGACATGCTCCGCCGGGCAGCGCAGGCGTACTACTCCGGGTCAGAGCGACCCGGAAGTAGTAAACCCCCCAGGGATTCAGAGATGTTCGCCACAGCTCTAGTGATTAGTCACAGATGATGGGGAAATTAGAGAGCCTAAATTCTGTAAATGCATACAGGGTGCATTTCTCTACGTTTTCCTTCAGTCCTGTGCAAGAGTTCTGGTCCACTTTAAAAGACAACTGAACTGTGAGAAATATGGGGGCTGACATAATTACTGCTGATCCTCTCCCTCTAATACCTTTAGCCATAGACCTTTAGCGCTCCTGTCCTGTGAGGTCACTATGCAGCCCTAAGGGAGCAGAACAGACATACTGCACATGCGCGTCGCATGGAGCCACCAACGTCGCCCAGGACAACGGGACAGACCAGAGAAGAGCGGCGGGGGACGGAGGGTAACCACGGTGAGTATTTCATTATGCCCCCCTACCTAGTACAGGTTTTGTTTTTAGGTCCCCAACTCTTGCACAGGACAGAAGGCAAACAGAGAGAAATGCACCCTGTATGTATTTAGAGAGTTTAGCCTGTTTAATCCCTCCTCATCTGTGACTAAGCACAAGTTGTAATTTGATCGCTTATCCGTGTCAGCTGACAGCCACAGCAGAGAGGCTTCTGACTTCCTTTAACTAGACTAGTGTTAAATGCTGTACTAAGTCCACATGAATTGATAGTCATTGCCTCATTCATTACTGACATTCTTTAGAGTGTAAGTTCCTGTGGAGCTGACTGACATGAAGCCGAGCTCTCTCACACACACATGGCCAAACTGGTAAAAAATGTTTTAATAATAATTGATTTCTTACTGCTGTATATAAACAGATACAGAATATTAAAATCTTATTACCTACTATGCTGCTAGTTCTATCAATGTCTCTTCTCTATTCCTCCAACTTCCCAATTACGTCCTGTCTGTAAGTTCCACCTTTTCCTGTGTCTGCAGTTCTCACCCTTTCAAGTCTGTCCTTCTTACCCTCCTATCTAGAAGACTACAGCACGCATTCGAGTTTTGCCATATTAAAACAGCGTGTTATAAGGATAACTCGTAAAAAAACAGCTGCAAAGCACAAACAGTGACTCCAATAGATATCACTATAAAGTTGGGGGCACAGATAACAAAGAAGGGAGGGGTAGAGGGATATGCAGAGGGTAATGGGCGGGGCACACACAGGAAGTTATGGATTAATGGGAGGAAGTAGAAAGGAGACATTGCTGGAACTGGCAGCAGAGGAGGTAATAATGTTATTATTATGCACTTATGTTACACTGTTTTAGGTCTCCATATTCATACTCAAATGTCTCTATCATAGTTATATTCTGTCCCAGAACAGCCAGTGATATAGCAAACAATAAACATTAGGATTTGGTAAAGGACTAAAAGCAATATTAAAGCAAATCTAAAGTGAAAAACACACTTCATGTTTAATACTTACCTATGTAGGTGCTAGTATAGTTTTGGGCACTCAGCAGGAAACCTAATAGGGAAGTTAAAGGGAACCTAAATTGAGAGGGATATGGGTGTTGCAGTAATAGATTCTTAGAACACTTTTAGTAGCAAATATGGGTCACAATGCCACCTAGGTATACAAATAGCTTTATTGATATATGGTAAACATTAAAAACACCAACATACAATATAGTTAAAATATAATAGTAACTAGCAGTTCTTCACCACACTATTTAAAAACCTATTGAGGCGGATTACACCCTGAGGAAGCATCCAATCGGGGATGCGAAACAGGTGGAAAGAGCCAGGGTCAGCCATGCAGCTAGAATGGTTATGTCCTACCCAATGCCTCCAACACGTGTATTGGCATATGCTGGCATCTCTGCTTGAGAGGAACTGTAGACTTTCATGTGCACAACTCTATTTCAGGTTGAGTGTGAGCCATTGTGCCACTGCTCCCTGCAACTAAGCCAAAAATTGTCACTGGGCCCCAACGGAGAACACCACTAACCAAGAATAAGACAGGGGTGAGATCCACCAATCTGCCGAACAACACTCTTTGTATTGCTGCAGACTGTCGCACAGCCAACCTTTGCGACCTTAAAGCGGACCCAAACCAAACATTTTTTTAATTCAAAATATTTAGTTGCACTACTCTGACACATACAAAGATAAATAAACACTCCTTCAAGCCTATGAGCATTTCAGTGCATGCTTTTCATCCTTCTCTTTTCATAACTAGGGTTATGCAGGTGGCAGCCATTAGCAATTCCTCCTTTGCTGGACACACCACCTACTCCACCAGTTTGCCGGATTCTGTCCCGGCAATTTGAAAGGAAGGGAGGGGTTCCTCCAATAAATGTAAAATATTTTATATTTGTCATTATGCAGCTGAAAAAAAGGCTGCTATTTATTATCATAAGTTAGAAAATAGAGTCTATTTCTGAAATCTTCTATTTTTAATTTGGGTCCACTTTAAGTATTTTCAAGCTTTCGGAGCTCCCTACCTATAAGACACGGGCACAGGTCGGGTCTCTTTTGTATAAAGACATGCTTTCCGGGAATGGGGGAGGGTATTGCCCAGGCTGGGGCTGATTGGCAGAAGTGCCTTGGGGGGGGGGGGGGGGAGGAGTCCCTATAAGTGGTAGGCTTTATGGGAGGAGGGGGGTGTCTGGTTTAGGCTGCAAGTGGACTTTTTACAGGGTGGTGTGAAAGACCTTCCCTGGTACCAGGATAGAAAAAAGTTTCACTTACCTGGGGCTTCCCCCAGCCCCCTGCAGATGTCCTGTGACTGCACGGTCTCAAACCGATCCTCCAATCTAATCCCTACCATAGTCATATGTCTGTGTGTATTGTGTAGCGCATATATATGGTTTTGGGATGTGTGAGGAAATCGAAGTGCCCGGAGGAAACCCACAGACACGAGAACATACAAACTTCATGCAGATAGAGCCCTGGCTGGGATTTGAATCGGGGACCCAGTGCTGCAAGACGAGAGCGCTAACTACTACACCGCTGCTGCCCCAAATCTTGCCTCATAAATCCTGACTTACAAATCTTATAGAGTTGTTTTTTGTTGTAATTTGTGGTGGTCGTTAGTGAATTTTTTAATTCATTGTAAGTTGCCCCAATTGAAAATCAGTGTGCCTGGAAGCTTTATGCAGCAGCCCCACTGCCAGGATCAGGTGCTAAAGGCTAATATCCTACATGTCTTAAATCAAATTATTACTGAAACTGAATTACCGGGGGTATCTCAAGCTGTGCCTTGGGCTCCAAAACAGATTTGTCCCAGTTTATGTTATCCATAGGAAGCACCAAACTCTTCTACAACATCATTTGCATCAGATAAAGACACAGGAAATTAGATGTAATTGCTTTAAAGGGAGTCTGAAGTAAAAAACAATCAAACAAAAACCCCAGATACTCACCTAAGGAGAGGGAAGGCTCTGGGTCCTATAGAGCCTTCCTGTTCCGCCTACAGTCCCCATGTTCCACCGCTGACTCCCCCGTTAGCAGTCTCCGAACAGATGGGTCATAGACTGCTCTCTTGTCCACTGTGGGAGGCTT